>NW_026852308.1:0-11460 GCF_026571515.1 Ruditapes philippinarum | reverse complement strand
TACTTTTAAAATTAAAGCCGGTGTCTCCTGGCCACATTATTCAATTTTTTAATCGTTTAAAGGAAATTCATTAATTTCACAATTTGTTAGTTTGAATCTTTTAATTTTTTGAACTTTTCAGAGTTTTTAATTTTTGAAAATAAGTGAGTTTTCAGCATAAAAAAATCAGAAAAAATAAATTTTGAAATAACCTTAAAGCTGATGTAGACTTACAATAATTTTCGTTAAGAATGAAAAGTATTAAAGATATTACCAACCCTAACGGGCACTATTTAAGCAAACTGATAAATTTATCATCATAGGTCAGATAATATAACCTTAATAAATTACACCTGTATGCAAAATTTAAAACAAACTTTTACTCTTAAGGAAATCGAGTTATTGGCCCTTTTTTAAAAACTGAAAGTCTAGGGTGTTATTGAGGGCCTTTTTCAAGAAATTGGATACCCTTTAAATATTCTGCCATTAACATTCTTAATGTAAAACTTTCCTCATTATTTTTGGTTAAGAAACATTTACGTACTTATTCCAGTTTAACAAATCAACATAAACAATATTATGTTTTTTTTACTCATAATTATAAAAATATGTATAAAAAATGTTACATACCCCACCCCATTTATAACACCCCTGTTTGACCATTTTCCTACTTAGGGAGCCTAATTTTAGAAAATCCTTTAAAATTTACCCAAATAAGTTGCCTGTTTTTCAAAGTTTTTCCCTAAACTTCAAAAAGTATGTTGGTTGATCTTTGTAAAATATTAAATACTTTTACCGTCTAGTTTTGATTTTATTACACTTTGAAAAAATATCAGGTACCCAAAAAAATTATTACTAGATTTAGCATTATTTAAGCAATAGATATCCTTTAATAAAATTAAATTAATAAAAAATAAACCCACTTTTACCTACCCAAAATAGATTTGGTAGGGAGATACAAAATAATGTTTTTTTAAAAATTAAAAAAGAAAAAAAAGAAAGAAAAACAAATGTTTAGTCCCATATGGAGGTTTTGAACCCATGGCCCTCAGTTTCTCAATGTAGTTAACAGTAGTTCTAGCCTATTTGAATACTTTTCAAAGCGGAGGTAAGGCATTTAGGATGGTAATACCTTAGTTAAATTTTGAATAATTTAATATTTTTAACTAATAATAACAAAAAGATTAAACTGGGCTTATATATTGAGTATTTACTTGATGACTTGAGAGAAATGATTAAAGAGCATTTGCTAAAATGTATTTTCATTACTCAAAGGGCACAGTCGGGATAATGGGATGTTCAACATTTTTCCCCATGACATTAAAACAGAAAATACCTGAATATGTAAACAGTTAAACCAGAAAAATGCCTAAATGCATCAATCAAAAGAAACTTCTTTTGCATTTACATGTTTTACATTCAATGTAATATTCCCCTTAGAACGGGACAAATATTTAGTTCATTCTGTCAATTTTTCGCATTCTTTTGAAGAATTAAATGGTTTCCATGTATTATTTTTTTTCATTTAGCGTTTCTGTTTTCACATTCTTGGATTTTGCAAAAATCAGCAATGTCTTCTATTAATTTGCATTTTAAATTCCAGAACTTACGAGTATTACAGAAGTTATTTTTCTTATAAAAAGGAGCACACTTGGCAATAATAACTTAATGGTAACAATGAAGATTATGAATAAGAATAAGAGATGGAATAATTGATGATATGATATAAATTAGAAATTGGCCTTTTACTTTGCACTTTCTATAAGTGTTCAGAAATTGAATAAATTCAAAGTACGCGTGGTCACATCAACCCAAAAATATATCTACATAATGATCCTACATACCGCGTACCATCAAAATTCAAATAATTTCAATGTTTTTCTTTTTGACATATACAATTGAACGAATCCGAAGCAAAAAGGTCTTTCCAAATCCAGAAAATATATAGATAGAAAACGGCGTTTTTAAATTTTCAAAGGGAAATTTTTTGGGGTTTAAACCCAAATTGGGAAAAATGAATATTTTCTTGAGATAAAAGAAAAATGGACAATGTTTTCCCAAAGTATTCCCGATAAAGGCTATTTAATATATAATAAATTCAACAATTTCATTAATTTAAAAAAAGAAATACAATATTGATTTCAATACTATTACGCAATTCTTGCATGTAACTATCGATACGTTTTTGTTTAGATAAACTGGTAAATAAATATTCACAACCTAATCTATTTGTATTACTAATAATTTTTTATAATTTATTTCATTTCACTCTATTTTGTACAATATCTCGAATTGTTGATCTCTAAGTAATCAGAGTTGACTTTTGAAAAAAATGTCTGTATTCCTTTTTCATATTAAGTAAAATAAGACATAGTTTCATTTGTAACAGTCAAATTATGTAATACATTTACTGAGAAAAACCTACACGTTAAGCAAATTAGAAACAAATTTAAGCCTAGCTTTAAAAAGTGCTAAAACATGTTTTCTTTCGTTTTTACTTTCACACGTTTCCATGACTTATCTTTACAAGTGCGGTGTTTAAAATAAAACATTAGCTATTAAAATCAGCTATAATTCATCAAGTAATGAAAAAACCTCCTCTATTAATCAAGAATTTAATCTGGCACTTTTGAAGAGAATGTTTTTGCCCCATAAATCTCAAATAGAATGAAATAGGGTAATATTTCATTTTTTTTAGGCGGACTCTGAAATAAACTTATCATCGAAGTTACTGCATACTAGTTTTTTCCAATGCGAATGATATTAATAATCCCTTTGAATGAAGTCTATTAAAACGTATTTTAAGTAAGAACTGATGCTAGACCGGGGGGATTTGTTAAATGTAAATGTTTAATAACACTTATGGCAAAAATAATAGCGTTAAATAGAAAACACTTACCATAGCGTAATTGAAAAGTTATTGCGAAGGAATCACATTAATGTTTACTTAGGTAACCCATATTACATTTCCAAATTTTGAGACGTGACCCTTACAAAATGCTTACGTGAACGAATGTGAATTCGAAAATATCGAGGACTTTGGTTCTACTGCGAAAATAAGTTTCTAAATACGGTGCGTGGAACATGACTTTCAGCCGTCTTTTAAAAAGAAAAAAAGTAACATTTAAGGTTATGGAAGAGATACAAAGTTAGTGCATGAAAAAGAAATCTTTCCTGTCTTAAAACTTATAAAACTAAAATAGTTTTTGTTTGCATTGGATTAATACCTTTGACATTTACACTCAGAAAACAAAACGAACTTACTGATAGTCTTTATCCTGCGAAAAACCAAATGCCTTTGTAAAAGCAGAAACAATATTCTTAACATCTTAAGTGAGACATATTGTGCAGTAATGTAAATATAATTTAATGATATAAAGCTGAAAGAGCTCCATACACCTTGCAGCGTCTTTCAGTCACCAGGGGCAGAATACATCAGAAGTTGTTTACCGCAGCAATTGTATTGCAGTGTTTATATTAACTTAAAAAGTTGATCCTTGCACAGGCAGACATTTGTTTATTTCGTATAAGAGTTACAAATTCCTTTGATGAATTCGAATAGTAAAATCATTAAACGTTTTCTCTTAAAAACATTTTTACTAAGTGTCTGTTTAAGATTTTGGAATTTGTAAATTCAGCAATTTCCCACAGTTTGAGAGTGGTAACTTTTAACAAATATTTCGATTCTCTTTTTTGTATAATTATGTTCTGCAAAATGAATCTTATTCCTGAAAAAGATAAACCTAGTAAAAATTGCATAGGCTAGGACGTTTGTATCATTGTGTATACACGCATGTGTATCATTCCTTGTCGCACTTTTTGAATGTGTCGAATTTAGCTAGTAGCATTCAAAACAACACAAAAGTGTTTCGACAATTGCAACTATCGTGTATAATATTTTATTCAAAGTGACAATATTAGCACGTTCCTATAATTATTTCAAAGTACAAGGAAACAAAATATCAGCTATTGGGGCAAAATGTTGTATTTTTATTGTTCATTAGAATATAATTGTGTTAACGAACACTGTTTACATAACATTAAACATAATATGCGGCTACGCCAACAATACTGTATGGAAGTACAAACGGGAAATACTAGTTCTTTAACGCACAAGCTGATTGAAAACAGTTGGCTTTAGAGTATGTTTAACTTTTGTATTTAATTCCATTTTCATAAAATTAATGATCAACAAAGCTTAAATGGTTACTGTCAAAGCACATAGAAGCTTGACTTGTGAAAAGGCTTTTAGGAGAGCAAGATAATCATATTGTACACGAAACATCGGCATTAAAAGTTTCGTTTGAAGGATTTGTTAGCACTTTTTGTAAGAGTAATGGGGGACTGAACCTGCCATATTTGAATTTGTAGTCAAATAATGTTACAACTTGATCCACTTGCCTGCCCAAAAGACAATGAAACAGTGGCAATATACTGTGAGTATCAATTTCTCTCTTCACAAAAGGAATTTACACTTTCAAGGTATTTAAATACATACATGCAATAAATTTTATTAACATGATCGAAACAACTTCAACATATTGTTAATGTAACCTCAAACAAGATGACAAATTGTCTGTACCGTTTTTGATCACATATCTGGTCTTCTAAATGCTGTACAATTTATTCTTGTTTTCTCAACGTAATTATATTTTCGCGCGCTTACATAAAATACTATAAACAAATAAGTGTGTTTCACCCACTCGTTATTTAAAGAAGTAAAATTTGATAACGTATTGAAACAGATACCATTTCGGTAACAGGCCTGTATTAATTTGACTTAAAACTTTGTGATCTAGCCATACCATCTACAGAAATCTTATTTAAACTCATATAACTTACCTGGTCTCGTTAAAAAGAAACGCACTTAATAGTTATAATATTACATACGTCGTAAGTAGCAAAATTTTAATCATGATTCTATCCGACAGGATATAAAACAGTATAAGATTTAATTAATATTGTTTATACTTTTTAAACGCTTTTTAAATTCATCAACTCGTCTTTAAGTTATTTTACCATTCTATAAAATAACCTTTCTTGTCAAAATATGCTGACAATTTATGTATAACAATGAAGATCCTATATCCAGAAAGTATTTCTGTCGACATTTTTACTTAGGAACATGTTTTAGAATGTTCTTGAAAAAGGCTATCAAAATGTCATTTTATAAATAAATCAGCTCATATTCTTATAGGAAAAGAATTATAAAACATTAACCGTTCTTGATGTAGCGTTTGAATTTCTTCTCATTTAAATTTCGTGAAATAATAGTTTTAACTACCATTTGTCATAACCAATGACCCCCTTAATAATGTCATTTTATTTACTTTGGCTCATTGATTTCTCGCATGTTGTTATGCCGCTTTTCATGCAAAGGCACTAACCTGTTATAGTGAAGGTTCTACGAAAAGCGCCATATGAACACACCTGCGGATGTTTCAAAATTCAAAATTGTACATGACTGTATCAAGGCATTACTTGACATATACACATCTAACTCCTATGAACTATGTTCTCATTTTCTCCTACTAAATTTCTATTTTTGTACATTTCGAAAACATCAAAATGAAATCCTTCATTATTCCTTATTTTACAATTAATAATGTTGCATATAACTGCACTTTTTTGTATTAAAATATAACTGGAGAAGAACTGATATCAGTATTTTTACTTGTTTTCTCTTCTAGTCTTTCTTTTTGAAAAATGTTACAGTTGTATATGTACAATTTATTGAACACATACAGTTTGAGCTAATGTTACTTTAACTATTTATATGTTTAAAAAATATATAAATTATGTTGTTTAACCGTGCAATGTGCAAGAAAAACTTTTACTATTTTCAGTTTACTTCAGAATGTTTCACATTATCGTTTTACACATCTTATCGTGATTTATTTAAGGATATTTATCAATGACTAACAATTACCCATATATTTAATATCAATTTATTCGATTATCATTCTATAAACTATCATTTTTGCCTATAAAATACGAGCTAGGAAAGGATGTTGTTAAAATAATAATGTGTTTTTTATATTTATTTTCAGACTGGAAAATGAAATGATTACTCACTCAAAGAAGGCGTATCAAAATATATTTGTTTCAAGAAGTTCGACTCACCCTACTGACAAAAATAGTTTTCTTACATCGTTAGTTTTGTGGGAATTCAGTCAATATAACATTCTGCATTTTGTAAACAAACAAAAACGTTCGGTTCCATGATTTCTTGTAACGTTCTGATCCGTCTTTCACCAATGGCTTTCCAATATTCTGAACGTCGCCTGAGTTATCTTGAAAGATTTAACTGCAAACCAAAATGTGCCTCTATTGAATATACAACTCAATAGTTATTAATCTAAATACATTGTCCTTGGTATTTCTTGGTCAAGTAACAATATTCCATACGATGAAACCCGCAGTGTAAAAAACTTGGATACTGAAATTAATCATTCACTCAATGTATGTTATATTTATTATTTATTAGTTCATTGTCAAAAGGGAATTGAGAAAAAAGAAAGGTAACAAAATATGACAGATATAACTATTTGTACGGAAAAATACCATTCTATTTAAATGACGATTATGTTTTAATGCAGTATATTTTATATGCAATGTATATACCACGAAATATGTTGGGTATAACGAAAAAGGCCTATCGTTTCTGTATATAATTATTTCCACATTCACAATTACCACTTTTCGTCATTGGCGGATATCATTTTTGCTCGTGATATTCAACTGTTTTAAATGCATTAATATACGTATATATATATAATATATATCATTCTCAATAATTGATAGAAACAACGAAATTCTATCTTATCTTATCTTATCTTTTTATCAAAAATGAAAATAAAAACATATTCATTAAGATGATTTCATTCATTTCACCACAAACATAGCCTGCTTGGCTGTCTAGATAATACAGCATATATTGCTGCATCTAAAATACTCTGACACTCCAGTTGTTTATTCGTACATTTCTCTCAGAACATAAGACATACAGGACCAATAATCTATGCTATGATTTCTCAATAAATAAAGCATCTTGAAAACACAACCATTACAATCGACAACACAGCTAACCTTTAACTACCTGATGTTTGTAAAATATAATTTTTTCATTGATTGAACCTTTTTGTTTAGTATTGTAAGGCATTGTTTACTCGTGTATTATTCAATATAATATTACCTTAATAAAGCAATTGATAATCTTAGAGGCTTTTTCAAAATGTATCAAGAACTGCATCAAGATTGGGTAGAAACAATAGTTATCAATTTGGGTGGCAAACGTAGACAGTATCCTTTGAGGATTAACACATTGATGTTCTTTGTGGTTTAGACATTCATAAGTTAGTTGTATATGTACTGTATCAGATGAAACGCTTTATCCCTACTGATCTAAATCATCTGGTTTACTTGATCTCACCTCTCATAAAAGTTCCTATTCGGAATGGTAAATATTGTAGTAATAGTACCTACTTGAATAATGATTATTGTTATAAATATTCAAGGTTTTCTTGTGTGCTACAGCAAACACATTCTGATTATTCACCATAATCATTTATTAAATGGTTTTCCAATGAGCTATTTCATAAATTTATATAAATCGGCAAAAATGCGTTATACAAATATATGTAACATATATGTAATATATGTATATATGCTCGTTTGTCGTGAGTAAATAGATGTGTTATTAAGTGATTCAATGGTGAATCTTGGTGATTGAATGGTGAATCTTGGTGATTGAATGGTGAATTCCAATGAGGGGATCAATGACGAGTTATGGCAAAATGATATATTTACTTGATTACTGATATACAGTAAATAAATATTGATTTGTTAAAATGGCAAAAAGATTTATTTTCAATTGTCCACATGTATTCGATTATTATTATTATAATTCAGATTTCTTTTTTATTCTTTGTGTTTTTTTACCCTATACTTTTATTTAAACTAGAGACTCTGGGCGTTAGAAATGCCACCTTATTCATTTTTTATCATGACGAAAGATCACCAAATTTTACCTTTTTTTCTGTTTACTGCCTTTTAGGGACACAACTTGGGCTTCAACATAAAAATGAGAAAAAAAAAATAATCGAAAGAGAACCTTTAAATGTATGAAGACTTACATACTGTCTTTAAAACGAAAGCTATTACGTTAAATTTGAATAATTTCTAGCCTTTACCTATAACAAAAGTTCATAAAAGAAAAAAATAACTGGACTGTGAGAATTATTGATGACACAGACGAGATCATTGCTCTAATGTATTAACTCTCAAAGACAAAGGCGGGACAATTAATGTTAACATTTCCCCCCATGATATAAAACAGAATATACCTGCAAATGTAAAACCTAAACACGGAAAATGCGTAATTGCATCATCAAACGAAACCTCCTTTGCATTCAATGTAATATTTCCCCTAAGAACGGACAAATATTTAGTTCATTCTGTCAAGTTTTTTCGCATTCCTTTGAAAAATTAAAGTGATTGCCATGTAACTTTTTCTCCTTTTAATGTGTCTGTTTCACATACTTAGATTTGCAAAATCAGCAATGTTTTCTATAATTGCATTTAAATTCAGAAAATTTAGAAGTTATTTTCTTATGAAAAAGAGCACACTTGCAATAAAAGACAGTGGGACAATGAAGATAATGAATAAAGAATAAGAGATGGAAGATAATAATTCAGTTCCATACATGATGCAATAGAATATTACGAAAAGTTCGCTTTTAAACCTTGCACTTTCTTGAATGGAAGTGGTCAGGAATTGAATAAAATCTAAGTAAACATGGTACATGTAACATCTAACTAAAATACATCTGAGAGTCTACGTAATGAACATACAGACTACGTACCTGATACCTGAACCATCCAAATTCAAATAAATTATCATTTTTCATATACTTTTATATAGTTGCACACATCCGAAGCAAGAACGTAAAAATACTTTGGGAAAATGCTTAGCCTGAATAAAACACGTTTAAAAGATAATACTAGGTAGAAAACGGTGTTATATTTACATATATACAATTGTTATGAATGAATGTTTACTTGCGATATATAGCTGACATGTTCTGAACTTATTATAAATACGGGTACAATAATAATAAGTTTTACAATTTCATTAATTTGAAAGATAAAATACATGATTGATTTTGCCATTCATGCATTTTTTTAGATAAACTATTAAATAAATAATGCACATTCTGTTTATTAATAATCACTTTTTATGAACGAAAACATTAGTTCCTTATTCTATTTTGTACAATATCTGGACATTTTGAAATCTAAAGAATCGCAATACTTTGAAAAAGTTTATAATTATTTTCCTCCTAGTAAAACACTTTTTTAAATTGATTATACATTTTTCTTCAAATAAAATAAAACAGAGTATCAATGGTAAAAGTCAAATAATACCATTTAAACTAAGAAACATACAGGTTATGAAAATAGAAACATTTGCATCATGCTTAAACTTGTAAACTTGTACTTTCACATATTTCTATGACTTATCTGTACAAGAGTTCGTTTAAAAAATAAAACATTGGCTATTAAAATCAGCTATAATCTCATCACGTTATGAAAAATCTCCTCTTTTAATCATGATTTATCTGGCTATTTTGAAGAGAATGTTTTGGCCCATAAATCGCAAGAAAATGAATAGGGTCATACTTTATTTTTTCGTAGGCGTTTTCTGAATATACTTATCATTCAAAACACTGTTATTATACAGTTTTTCAAATGTTAAGTAATAGATATACCATTGCTGCGTTGACGATTTCTGGGTTTGCGTAAATTATACCATAATCACGTGACCTTTCTTATGCCTTAACCTCACGAGACAAAGTCGAGTGAGGTTGCATAAGAAAGGTCACGTGATTATGGTATAATGTACGCAAACCCAGAAATCGTCAACGCACCAATGGTGTATCTGTTTTAACCTATAGCTCCGCCCAGAAACACTTACTCCTTCGATCTTCAAAACTGAAAATTATACCATAGTCTGGGTATGGTATAATTTACGGTTATTGGAAATTATACTTGGAAGAATTTTACATAAGAAGCGCTGAAGAGCTATAGGTTAATAATTCAAATACCATGTGAATGAAGTGTATTCAAAATTTAACCTATAGCTCTTAAGCGCTTCTTATGTAAAATTCTTCCAAGTATAATTTCCAATAACCGTAAATTATACCATACCCAGACTATGGTATAATTTTCAGTTTTGAAGATCGAAGGAGTAAGTGTTTCTGGGCGGAGCTATAGGTTAAAACAGATACACCATTGGTGCGTTGACGATTTCTGGGTTTGCGTAAATTATACCATAATCACGTGACCTTTCTTATGCAACCTCACTCGACTTCGTCTCGTGAGGTTAAGGCATAAGAAAGGTCACGTGATTATGGTATAATTTACGCAAACCCAGAAATCGTCAACGCAGCAATGGTATATCTATTACATAAGTAAGAACTGATGTTGGAATGGACGATCGTTTATTTTAATATTTAATAACCGTTAAGGCAAAAATAACGTTTAACAAGAAAAAAACAACCATAGCGTAATACAATATAATTGCGGAGGAAACACATTAATTCCTATATTAGGTCCCTTATAAAATTCCCAAATTTTGACATGGGCCTTACGTGAACCATGTGAATTCGACAATATCGAGATCTTGGGTTCTACTGCGAACATAAGTTTTTAAATACAGTGACATGAACTATTGGCATTCTCAGTTTCATTTGAAGGATTTGAAACAATCCTTTTAAAGAGAAACTTTGGAGTGAGTCGTCCACATGTAAATTTATTATCAAAAAATGTTACAATTTTGCCCACTTGCCTGCCCTGAACACGATGAAAAAAGTGGCAATATACTGTATAATATTATATCCATTTCTTTCTGTATGTCTTCACAAAAGGAATCTACACTTTCAAAGTATTTAAATACTAAGATACACGCAATAAATGTCATTTACATGATCAAAACAACTGTAAATTTATACCGATTACTTTTAACGTGTTGTCTGATGTGTAGTCTTCAAATTGTCGTACAATTACTTCTTGTTTTCTTAATGTAATTGTATTTTCGCGTGCTTACATATATGTGTTTCATTTTCTCCTTTATTTACTTAAAAGTGGAATTTGTTAACTTATTGAAACAGATACCATTTTGGTAAGAGGTCTGTTTTATTTTGTTTTGAAACTTCGTGATTTTTTCAGCCATCTACTGAAATCTTATTTAAACTCATATAACTTACCTCGTCTCATTTGAAAGAAACGCACTAAATAGATATAACATCACATATATCGGAAGTAACAAATCATGATTTCATCAGACAACAATTTAACCTGAGAGGAATTGAAATAAGTATTTTTTACTTATTTGCTACTCCAGTCGCTTTTTGTTGAAAAAGATTATTGGGTGTATGTGAACAATTTATTGAACAAATACATTTTCAGCTAATGCTTACT
>NW_026852307.1:0-60777 GCF_026571515.1 Ruditapes philippinarum | reverse complement strand
ATCCCTACCACCCGCTCTTAACTCAATATAGTGAGTATCTTACTCCTACCATCCGCTCTTATCTAAATAGAGTGAGTATCTTCCCCTACCACCCGCTCTTAACTCAATAGAGTGAGTATCTTACTCCTACCATCCGCTCTTATCTAAATAGAGTGAGTATCTTATCCCTACCACCCGCTATTATCTAAATAGAGTGAGTATCTTATCCCTACTACCCGCTCTCTAACTCAATAGAGTGAGTATCTTCCCCTACCACCCTCTCGTAACTCAATAGAGTGGAGTATCTTACTCCTACCATCTGCTCTTATCTAAATAGAGTGAGTATCTTATCCCTACTACCCGCTCTTAACTCAATAGAGTGAGTATCTTATCCCTACTACCCGCTCTTAACTCAATTGAATGAGTATCTTCCCCTACCACCCTCTCTTAACTCAATAGAGTGAGTATCTTATCCCTACCACTCGCCCTTAACTCAATAGAGTGAGTATCTTATCAGCTATCATAGGGTTCGCTAGTTAACAACTGATCCTTATCGTCATTTGTCTTTAACAGCTGATTCAGAAATCATGTCGCATTGGTACTCGGTCACTTCCGAAAATAGTAATTACTGGAAAGCCGGTTAGATGGATCGTCTGCCGCCGAGATATGATCAAAAGAATCTAAAATACCTTTTTAATCTGATAAAATCTGCAAAAACACAGGAAAATAAACAAACAAATAAACTTACAATGGTGAGATCCGGACTGTCTCCACTATATGTTCCAATCATAATACTCGAGCACTCCTCGGAGTACCAAGATGGCCCCTGATCATGACCTATAGCTGTAACTGATATGGTATAAATACTACTAGCATACCCGTCACAGTTACAGTCGTCATATAAACCTCCATTACCAGCTGCCCAGGTATATATTGGTCCCAGACCATTACGACCCTATATCAATATAAAGCCAAAGGTTAATGGTTGGAGTTAAATAATCTCTTACTTCGATATAAAACAGATTGGTCACAAACATTAAAATTCTACTACGAACGATACTGCTTGGTAAATCTTGAAAGTCTTGAAGTGATTTTATAGATTAATCTTTAATTACATTAAACGGTTATACTGTCATATACCAAAAGTGGTGGACGCTCTCGTTTATAAGCATGATTACATTTATCTCCAAAACATATAGAGGTATTGTTCTTTTGCTCATTGGATATGTCCATCAGTGAAGTTTTAAACTGATACATCCGATAATTTAAGGTAAGCACCACACACAAATAAAGGACAATTACTTCAAAAGTATACATTCGGAAGTAATAGTTCTTCTGTACTGAACTGTTCCTTCCAGCATTCTTAAGTTAAGTCCCGGATGGAAACTTTCATAGGTCCATTACTCCAAAAATTAGCAAAAAGTTATGATTCTTTGAACCTGCACTTCTTTTGAATGAGAAGTAATTAAATGTCACGGTCCAGAATTGTTCACGATTTAGGGGAGATGATGTTTAAGCGGCTGGATGGCTCAGTCGGTAGAGCCGCGTTAAGGTATTTCGAGAGTCCCGCGTTCGAGTCCCGCTCAGGCTGCACATTTTTCTCACCCTATGACATTTGACGCCCAACGTAGGGCCGTGACTGAATATAGCACATAATTTAATTTACATTGCTCTGTAGTTTAGTGAAATTCGAGGACGAATTTCAATATAGCAGGGGAGTATGTCACGGTTCAGAATTGTTCACTATTTAAGGGAGAAGATGTGTATGCGGCCGGATAGCTCAGTCGGTAGTCGGTATTCCGAGGGTCCCGGGTTCGAGTCCCGCTCAGGCTGCACATTTTTCTCACCCTGTGATATAAATATGAAGTGGTATGGTGGACGGACGCCTGCTGGACAGACGGACGGTCGGATAACGGTAAATCTATACATCTCCGCCATCGACGAGTAATGAATATTTGCTATTTTGATTGATATTCCTCAAAACCAACAAAAAACAATGAAAAATGTCTCAAAATCGCGATTTATTTTTCATAAAAGATTTTTTTCATAAAATTTATTGTGTCCTCTAGCACCGCCTTTTAAGTCTACTGATTTCAACAGTGTAAATACTAGAATCAATGATCTAAAATTTAAAACATTAAATTAGATACCTCTTGCATGGCTCTTGTAAGCGCCTCTTTTCCCAAAACACCAGGTCCTTCAAAAATATCACCTGTATCAAGTGGACCCCAGCTGTTCGAATAGATGTGAGTACGTGACAGCTCGTGGGCAAGTGCAAAAGACTCGCCGAGGTCTGTGAGACCAAGGTACGAATAAAATATTTTAACAGCTGGAATATTCAACATAACTATATTAATTTTAGTTCGGAAGCCTAAGTTTATAAAGAACGTGACAAGTATTGTCGTTATACACCAAGTTAAATGTGCTTTATGGTCATTTTGTATTTCAATTTAGAAATTTGGTACTCGATATTTGGTTATGAATTTTTTAACTGCCCTGACGGGTTTTAAATCATCATGTGGTCTTTATAAAACGAACTAAAATACGCGCTCGCTAAATGTTTAACGTTCGATAATTTCATCACAGATTAAACCATTTTATTCACTTCTATTTTCATTGGAAAAATAAATTATAGATACCTCCAAATGTTGACCTGTATGCTATACCTAGAACACAATCGTCATTCATAATGGCGGAAACCAACCCTGCACACCATGTCCCGTGGCTGAAGATGTACATAAAATGAGATATACGCCAGCACATGGAAAATTACCGATTGTAATATACAACCCACTTAATGTAATAACAAAAAATATTGCAAATTTCAAAATATTTACTATTGAATATTGGTGATACAAACACCTATTATATTCATTACACTTATAAGGTACTTTATATATTATAATCGTTTCGACATTTAACTAAGTTAACAATTCTTGAATTTATCGAAAACGACCTTTCCTACAAACGATCCAATAGTCGGGCATGTTTAAACATGGGCATTGTCCAGCTTCCAGTTCTGGAACTGCCTAATTTCAGCTTTGGGGATTTAAGTATATTGACGTTGTTCAGGTCAACAGTATAAAACCTGACCAGATTTTACGGACGAACATGCTTGTCCTGGTGACAAAAGCAATACACAGTCGGTTCCAATAGTGCGAGGATTTTGAAAATACTTACAAATCGTCTTCCGTGTGATTGACGAAATCATTATTAGTCAAATAGTCGTAACTTCCAGAAGGATCCTGAGAAAGAAAAAAACAACTGATAATTTACTTATTTTATCAATCAATACCAAGACTGTTGAGGGGTTTAGTAGCGGAGGGTATGATAGGGGTGTAAGCCACTATTTTATCTCGCCAACTGTCCCAGTTCTACCGGGACAAAAATTCAAAAATGTAAAGTTCGCACTTTGAAATTCGAGAGTATAGACAGAACTGCATTGCAGGAAATTTGCCATAATTTTACCATCTGATTGTCTTTCGCATGGTGAGTGGGGTAAATGTTTCTAGGGCATAGCGGGTCATAAAACCAAGAATGCCACTTTTTGTGGATTTGGTGACATGAGTTTCGAATTACTGATGCATTTACTCCTGTAAAAAAATGGTTTACTTAAAAAATATAAGTAATAATAAAAGAAACATACGAACCAAACAGATGTCCATAAAATGCAAAAACAATTAAATATATGTTGCAAAATATATGTAATTATATCTATAGTGAAATAACTTTTTTATGAATATCAACTCCTCATTTTTGTCCTTCATCATACATATTATAACAACAATATATCTAGCATAAACTTTTTATTTTAACATCATAACATAAGTATTTAAATCAATTGTTCCATGAGGTATTGTTTGATTTTATTAACCTGTCAATTCATTACTGATTATACGGTCAGTGCACACAATATATTTTTTAATAGTGAGGAGTACGCATTTGTATCTGTGAAGTAGTTTTACTGACCGTTATTTAGCGCAACAGGGTATGTCGGACCGTATATGTCACGGAACTTATATGTTTAAACGTTTTACTTTCCGTATACCTGTGCCTGCGACTATACGTGCCGGAATCTTTAGTTTGTCCATAAATCATTTCGTTATAGGGGTCATGAAATTTTACATGAACGTTGGTCAGAATTATGTTATTGTGCACCTGGAATTTCGCTTGTCGATTCGGGCAGTTATGCCAGAGTTATTGCCCATGACTAAGTCAAATCGGAAATACTAGTAGTCAACTTGTGTCCAGTATTGGAACTAGGGGCATAGTCATGAAACTAGTTTAGTTTATACTAGTTTAGTTTATCTAACGAGCACAAAGTGCGATTTTGAAATGTACTTTACCAATGACGTTGTACCACTAAATAAAATAAATTACTTTACGCTGTGACTTAGATATAAGCAAAATCAAAACTTTTCTTATCACGATAAAACGACTTTTGAACATTTTCATCAATCACTTATTCACGCTGCAATTCAGATGCATAATTTTACAGTGATGCGCACGAGAGAAGATAGTATGAATGAATGGTGTTCTGTTCACTACCTGCTCAATAAACGCGTTTTAAAAGTTTTTTTTCAAACAAACTTTTTGACAGACTTTAACATGCATATTACGTTTGCTTTTTGCATGGTTGCAGCATATGTGCCATTAAAGCTAGAGCAAGATGTGATTTTTTTCCCTGATGAATAACAAATTATTGATAATACAATGATACGAGGTAGTGATGGCCCAACGTAAAAGATGTTTGAGCCCAACTCGGGTCACGACTATGTTTCCTCATTTGAAACCAGTACTGGTTAGTTCGAGGAAGCGGACTCTAAAGTGATTAATATAAAAGTTGGAAGAACTTGTTTCGCAATCGAGCATAAATATGTTTAAACTAATAGCTTGTAGATTTATTAAGGGCACTGGAGTCATTTTGTGCAAGCAGATAGAAATATAAAAAAACACGAATTCAAGACGAATATATGTTCTTGTTTACAGGGCTATTGTAGTGCGATAGTCACGAAAAATTTAGTACGATACTCACGAAATATGTTTGTCTCATATTTAGTGAAATATTTGTTTATTATACACTTTAAAAAAAATTGGTGGAATATTTGTTTATTATACACTTTAAAAAAACTCGATGAAATCAATAAATGTAATTTTAATGCCGTAAAACACAATACAAATCGAGACAAAAACACTGTTTCTAAGTTGCTTCATATCCGTGTAAACAATTATGCAAGTACTTGGCCATTGATTTCCATTAAAATATATTGCAAAAATAAAGAAAGAGTAGGTCTAAACATATGACAATAGATGATTTAGCCACAAACCTCTCACAATCACTTGTGATATAACGGATTAACAATAACCTTTCATTTAGCTGGTGTGACTTTTAAAACATAAGTTTTATACTCCATATTAATTTTCGAAAACTATACTGACAAAGCCGAAGTAGGATCGAATATTTTTATGAGCGCATTAATATATTCATAAATGTGACCGGTGATAAAATCAGACTATAAGAAGAATGTATAAAGTGAACGCACATAATTTCCTACAAGATCCGGATGGTCTGGTTCAACACCGTCATCAAGGATGCTAATATGTATTCCTGCGCCTGAGTAGCCACGCCTCCAAGATTCGTAAATCTTCATGCTGGGAAATGTGTCCTCTTGCTATAACATAATCATTTCTTATTGTATATATTTATGATATAAAATGTCACTTACTTATCTTGTGATTGTCACTTCCATTGTTTTGTTTTTATATATTTGTATGTAAAATAAATGCTGCTGAAGAAGGCCGCAAGGCCGAAAGCTACGGCAAATTTAAATTAGCATTTTTGATTATAATTATACTGCAAGTTAGAGATTTTTGATATATGATGAAGGTTTAGTCCCTTATAAAAGCAGCTTGTTTTATACAGAATTTATTTGAATTCGATTGTGTAGAAAGCTATAAGCTTATAGACACTTTTGAATCCGTTCTTGGAACGCAATGACTGTAAAGTTTCTTACTCAAGGAAAAAACGACTTTCCCCTAATGGGGTTTGAACAAATGCGGCTAGCGATTATTAGATTACTAGTCCGATGCGTTAACCACTCGGCCATTCCCCCACATTTTCTCAAAAGCAGCTTGTAAACTCTTATTTCAAGGCATGAAGTTAAAAAAAAACAACCTAACTTAGAATTTATTTTTCAAATGTACAACTAACGTAATTTAGTAATATATCAGAAGCGGGAAGCAATAAAGATGGTCAAGTTTATTTGAACGATTTCCTAACCAAAAATCATACCAATGTTATATATAGAGAATTAAACAATATACCACATGCCACATCAGAGACCACGCACTGTCTGTTATGTTTTCAGATGCTGGGAATGATGACCTCGGTTTACGGATTAAATATTTCATCTGCTCCAAAGACTCAACCTGCAAAATTAGATCACAGACGCTTGGGGTTTGGAGCTCAAAACGCCTTTAAAATCCAAATAAAATGCATATTTGTCAATCCCAGGACATGTACTGATCATATATATCAAAAAATCTTAATATATGCCGTTTTGAAAAAAAATCATATTTCAACATCTATAATAATACACAAGATAAAAATGTTCGCCGGAAAAAATCCGCACCCCTACCGTCATAATCACCATGTATTTTAATCCATTTCCAATATTTTCACATAATCCTTTGGTCCATCGACACAGAAGATATAATTCTTTCACGATGATGGTCAATTTTAAACTTCAACGGTAATATAAACAACGCAACAGCCGAAATAAACATCAATATTCTCGCCGTTTTTTTTCAACGACAAAAACTTTCGATAAATTCAATGGACCAGACGGCTATGAACGAAACTATCCGATTATGTGGCCCCAGCTTTGCCGTGTGCAAAATGCGCAGCGCTTTTAAGTTTGGGAAATAATAGGCATATTAAGATTTTTTGATATATATGATCAGTACATGTCCTGGGATTGACAAATATGCATTTTATTTGGATTTTAAAGGCGTTTTGAGCTCCAAACCCCAAGCGTCTGTGAATTAGATACGGGTATTAAGAATAAAACGACAAAAAGAAAAAAACAAAAGAGAATACAAACAACAACAGCAACAAAATCTGATATAATTTCCAACTATAATATTATTTGTCTTAATACATATTTATAATACCTTCATAAGTTTTGTAAAAAAAAAAATAGATAAAAAGAAAATAAATACAAAGATAAATAAATAAAAATGAATGAATGAATGAATAAATAAATAAATAAATAAATAAATAAATAAATAAATAAATAAATAAATAAATAAATAAATAAATAAATAAATAAGTAAATGAGATAAGTACATACCTGCAAAGATTTAGATAAGGCAGCTATAGATAAATTTTGCTCTTCGGATAAATTGTTATTATCTGTTTTTCTTAAAACAAAATAGCCATTGTTCACCTGGAAATAAAAAGAACTTAATACTTCACATTTATTTGAACAATATCAATGATTTAAAAATGAATGTTAATGTTAAGATTTTCTCTATAAATGACCATAAATAATTTTAAAAATGTATAATAATATATATATCTTTTTTGACAATACAATGTGAAAACTTTTCCTTAAATTTTGTGTTTTGTTTGTAATTTATAAGAAAGTAGTCCGGCAAAACACCAGTGAAAATACAAAAATATGTTTCATTACAGTGAAAAATAAATTTTTAACAGTGAAAATACGGAAAGTAAAGTATGTATTTTATTTCATCAATATTTCTCAATATTTCATTTATAAGTATATACTAAATGTTTTTACACAACAAATGAATTTTACGGAACTTACATTAATTTTTTCGTTTTTTTGTTTGTTTGTTTCTTTTGTTTTTGTTTGTTGTTGTCTTTTTTGTTCATTATTTATTTACATGTCTTTACTACTGATTCATCAAAACAATATTATTAATCATCATGTAAATGTTCGAACTAAATCACTTTCAATCTTATCAACGTTTTTTTTTCAAACAGTGGTTTATAAAAATATCCAAACAATGCGTTTTTATTGCTTTTATCAAAATTTGAATTCTTAAAAAAGTGAGAAATAAAGAATCCCTAAAGAACGCACAAAATGATAAAATTGAAAGTGTTGCAGGCTCGGTTTGATTGAGCCTGTTCATGGACGGTACTGTAAAGTGCAAACTACCGTCCACGCCCCCTAGCACCGGCTTAAGCAGAATTGAACATAACAACATGGTTATGGTGAAATTTTGAATTCAGATACATCCGCAAATGTGTTCATATGGCGGTTATCATGGAACCTTCAATGTGCCGCGTTAGTGCAATTCCATGAAAAGCGACTTTGAAAGAAAATGTTCCCTTTGAAGTCTAATATAACATATATAGAGATAACATGCAAAATAACATTCATGTATCATTGTTTGTCAACATATACAGTGTACACTTAGAAAAATAGTCATTATAATAAAATAGTTATGCACATATTAACGTATATAGACCTTGATGGCACGAAATGTTTGAAAGTCAATCAATTTAATAAATAATAGAAAATAAAACCTCTGCAATGATCTCAAAACCGTTGTTCTCCGCTAGAGATAGCGCCGACCGGTGTCCACCACTAGTCCTGAGTAGCCACTGATCGCTGTAATGTCCCTTCCGTCCGCCATACGCGATAATACTTTTAAAACTAACATAATTAATAAGTAACACGAAAAGCGCTTTCACAAAAATTGACATCCTCCCAATATAGTCTTAGAACTTTTAATATAAAACTTTGATCAGAAAAACTTTATTTATTCATATATTCATTTGTTATTCGTGAAATAAATTTAATTTAAAAATTATCATCTGTTCAATTCTCCATTCTTCATCAGCGGGAATCTTGTGTGATAATGACATTGATTCTAATTTTTTGATAGCCAGTATATTAGAAACTAGACATATTTATTGACAAACCTGTAAATGAGTCTGTTTATTTTACAATTAAACAGTTATAAATCACCATCTTATAATTAGTGAGTGGATTTTAATTAACACTTATAATACGGGCCGGTAACTGGTTAAACTTTCACCCACATTTACCGAGTTCATTAAAACTATGATCAGATTGTAAATGCACCGACATTTGAGAAAGTTTATGTTACCCAGTATATCTATATATTAAGAGGGTTGATTAAAAAGTTGTGAACCTTGGATGCAAACATATCATTGTTGAAGACGTATACTAATGTACATTCTAGTTGACACGCTTCACACTATGAAATTTCCCTATCAAACAGATATATTATAAAACGATATATACACAGCACAAAAACGAATGCGTTTTATCAATTTTCTTTTTATAAGCATGTAACAATGGAAATAGATATAGATTTTTCTTGCATTGTAGTATAATAATATAACAATGCACGGTTTATCGTTCAAATGCTTTGTAATTATTCACTCAGGCATATCGGCCTTCGTGATTATATTCCTGCGCATTTGGAGCTAGAACCGTGCATTATTCTACAACAATAAGCTCAAAATTGATAAAACCGATACGATCAAGCAAGTTGATGGCTTTCCGTGGCTGACATTTATGAAATCAACAAAATAAGTGGACAGTGGTAGTATTGACCAAGCAAAAATATCTTCTGACAACACTTCAAGACTTGTAGCTACATTGATATACATGCATGGCACTTTAATGGCGTGAACTTAAATGCAAAGAAAAAAAGAAAGAAAGAAAAAGAAGTAAAGAAAGAAAGAAAAGAAAGAAAGAAAGAAAGAAAGAAAGAAAGAAAGAAAGAAAGAAAAAGAAAGAAGAAAGAAAGAAAGAAAGAAAGAAAGAAAAAGAAAGGAAGAAAGAAAGAAAGAAGGAAAGAAAAGAAAGAAGAAAGAAAGAAAAGAAAGAAAGAAAGAAAGAAAGAAGCAAAAAAATCACATTATTCCATCGTTCAAACATATGTTTTTAAACGTCATTTTTCATATTCTTTTTAAACGACAAAAGAAAATATCATGTACTTCAAATGTTTTGCTTGTTGTTTTTTTTTAATTAATTATTTCTGTGGTACTAAATGGAAAAAAACAAGTAAATAAAATAATGAAACAATATTTATCAACCCTTAAACACTATGTATCGGTCATCCATAAATTTGTTCGTAAATTTTACCGCGCTATAAATGTTTACATAAAATGTCTAATGACCAATATGTCTTTTTTTATAATCATTTTACAATAAAATATATCCCAAGATTAAACAAGGATTCTGACATTCTTCGTTTACGATCAACACCATCATTAATGTCATCTTGAAATATCTACAAAGTTTACAATGCTGACAAGAAGCAGTCAGTATTTGATCTACAATACAAATCTCTTCATTTTATTACTACTTTTTGCTGACCTTTCGAAACACATTTTGCTCAAAATTTAAAAGTAGGATCACCTTGCAAAGAGAGATACATTTGTTGAAATAAAAAAAATCCAAATTGAATGAATAAGAAATAATGAAAAAGTTAATATGTATTTTATTGATCTAGGGATAGTACGTACCTGAATCCTGTTTTGAATCCATATATGTTTATATTTCACAGTAATGACACAAAAAGTTGATATTGTTAAGTCAAAGCCTTAGAATCCAGAAGCTTGAAAATAACAAAGATGAAATAAAAGAAAAACATTTGAACCATAATAAAATTATATGAATCAAAAATGTTTAATTTGTATTGACAATATTTCTTGTTGTAAGTCAAAAAATGTGTAAATGTTGTAATCAAGCTTTGTCTCATTAGTGTTTAAATGTCTATATTCTTATATTTCCCATTACTGTGTGTTTTTAGATCTCTAAATTCTAATATTGTCCATGACTTTGTGTGTTTAAATGTCTAAATTCTTATATTGCCCATTACTGTGTGTTTTTGAATCTCTAAATTCTAATATTGTCCATGACTGTGTGTGTTTGAATGTCTTAATTCTTATATTGCCCATTACTGTGTGTCTTTGAATGTCTATATTCTTATATTGCCTATGACTTTGTTTGTTTGAATGTCTATATTCTTATATTGCCCATTACTGTGTGTGTTTAAATGTCTAAATTCTTATATTGCCCATTACTGTGTGTTTTTGAATCTCTAAATTCTAATATTGTCCATGACTGTGTGTGTTTGAATGTCTTAATTCTTATATTGCCCATTACTGTGTGTCTTTGAATGTCTATATTCTTATATTGACCATGACTGTGTGTGTTTGAATGTCTAAAATCATATATGGCCTTGCCTTGTGTGTGTTTGAATGTCTTATTCTTAATATTGCCCATTACTGTGTGTGTTTGAATGTCTATAATTCTTATATTGCCATGACTGTGTGTGTTGAATGACTATATTCTAATATTGCCGTTTGAATGTCTAAATTCTTATATTACCTATGTCTGTGTGTGTTTGAATGTCTAAATTCTTATATTGCCCATTACTGTGTGTATTTGAATGTCAAAATTCTTATATTGCCCATGACTGTGTGTGTTTGAATGTCTAAATTCTTATATTGCCCATTAACTGTGTGTATTGAAATGTCTATATTTCTTATATTGCACATTACTGTGTGTGTTTGAATGTCTTAATTCTTACATTGCCCATAACTGTGTGAGTTTGAATGTCTATATTCTTATATTGCCCCATGACTGTTGTGTGTTTGAATGTCTTAAATTCTTATATTGCCCATACTGTGTGTGCTTGATTGTCTAAATTCTTATAATTGCCCATTACTGGTGTGTTGGTTTCTGTACAGTTTAGCCTTTTTTATTTATCTATAAAAGTTTAGTAAATTGATTTATAACATTTTATAAAAAAAATAGGTTTATGAAAAAACATAACAGGGAAATTGTTTGAAAAATTAACAAAACTATTACTTTCAACAAAACGCAATAATTTTTGAAAAAGTATAATAAGGGAGGTTTGTCTTAAGTTTACACGTCGAGTGTTTTGTGGTTTATAAATATAAGGAATCCCCTGTAATATACATAAAATATGTATATTTGTACTTTCCGCTAATATTTGATATAATCTAAATTTAAAAATTTATTTTTTTAAATACTCATGTATTTATAAGGAATGAAAAATTTAAAAAAATAACTTTCGTAAAATAAAATCTCGTGATTTTATTTCCCTGTGAGATTATAAGTTTTTGTTTTGTTTTACAAAAAACAGGAAAAAATTAAATGAAAAGCCTTGTAAAAATACAACTATAGAGTAACATGAACTTTTTATATTTGTTAGTCCTCGCCTAACTTGCATTTATTTACATTTACATTTATTCTGATATCGATTAAGAAAACAAAATACAACATAAACAAATCAAAAGCATCAGAAGGCGCTGAATTTGTTGGGTCTCCGAATGTCAAGAAAGGTGAAGGTTGTGAATTATAAACCCCCAATTTGTTTTTTGTAAAAGTGCCACCAATGCTTTTCCAGTGTTTTTAAACTGTGTAAATTGGCTATAAGATTAATTGCAACACTGATATTCCAATTCCAATGTTTATTTGACTTGGACAATTAAAAAAAAAAAATGAGTTGCCTTTTAAATGGGATTTGAACTTCCAGACCCTCTTCGATTCCTAACGAGCGTGCAAACCCCTCGGCCAGGGTGAATTCAATATGTTAAATGGCCTGAAAGAAAACCATATTTTCTAAATTAGGGTTTGTAAGCTCTTATTTATTTCGACGTAACCTATTGTTTAAACACAGATGTAAATAATCATTGGAGCTTACTATAAGCATGTTTATCTATAAAGAATAAAACAATATGAGAAATCTTCGACCATTCGGGATCTTTTTGTCTTGAAAATTAATGCGTCTGTCATTTTGACAATCTTTACGCAGTGATCTCCCTTGAATTTTTCGGCGTTAGTGTACATATTTTAAGGGAAGTAACCGCTTCAAAAAAGTGGACTACTTTCGGTCATTTGCAATTAAAATCAGGTCTGAAAATTTCGCTACCATTTTTTGGGTCTCACGACCCCCAAACAAATAAAAATTTTATAAACTAATAATACTTATCAGTTCTTAGTAAGTAAATAAATTGATATTAGACATTACTGTTAACAAACAAAAACAGACTAATCTTATAATAGTTATATCAAAAGATTATTCCAAATTGCATATCGTTACCCTTTATATCCTCATTTTTCGAGTCCAAAAATACTATATTAAATGCAGATTGTACAACATATAGCCTGGTAGCCTGGTTTTCATTTTCAGAGTCCAGAATGTATATAGAAAAATGCATATTGTACTCCATCTAGCCCCAGTTTCTTTTTTCGGTAAAAAGTCATATCAATTCTTAATGTAGTTGTCAAAATGCCCAAAAAATGTAACATAAAGTACAGCACGGAATTCTATTGGACGAGTACACAGCAGTCAAACCTATATTGGACGAGCCGCTTGCTGAGTCTGATAAAAGTTTGCAGAGGTACATACACCCCGACACAATAACGTGACGTCACAACAATGGAAAGTGAATAAGTGAATACTCAAGACTGAATGAAATGAACGAGTTAAATAAATAATATTATGTAGACAGATTGTAGATTTTTTATTTTATTCCAATAGGCCTTAAAGCCCATGAAGACACAAAACATGTAAAAAAAATAAATAAAAAAATAATATGCAAGCCGCTCGCAAAGAATTTCGGGCATATTATGTTATACCCCCTGGCGTCCGTCCGTCCGTCCGTAAGCAATTTGGTTTCCGGAGCATAACTTATATTCCATTTGGCCCACAATATTCAAACTTCATAGGATGATTGTCCATATTTGGTAGAAGACCCCTCTTGATCTTGGGGTCACAAGGTCAAAGGTCAAGGTCACTATTACCTTAAAACTGAAAACAGTTTCCGGAGCATATCTTAAGTTCCATTTGGCCCACAGTGTTCAAAGTCCATAGGATGATTGTTCATTTTTGGTAAAAGACCCCTATTGATTTTGGGGTCACAAGATCAAAGGTCAATGTCACTATTACCTTAAAACTGAAAACAGTTTCCGGAACATATCTAAAGTTCCATTTGGCCCACAGTGTTCAAACTTCATAGAATGATTTTCCATATTGGGTAGAAGACCCCTATTAATTTTGGGGTCACAAGATCAAAGTCACTATTACCTTAAAACTGAAAACAGTTTCTGGTGCATAACTTAAGTTCCATTTGGCCCACAATATTCAAACTTCATATGATGAGTGTCCATATTGGGTAAAAGACCCCTATTGATTTTTGGGTCACAAGGTCAAAGTCACTATTACCTTAAAACTGAAAACAGTTTCCGGAACATAAATTTAGTTCCATTTGGCCCGAAGTGTTCAAACATCATAGTTTGATTGTCCATATTGGGTAGAACACCCCTATTGATTTTGGAGTCACAAGGTCAAAGTTCAAGGTCACTATTACCTTAAAACTGAAAACAGTTTCAGGAGCATAACTTCAGTTCCATTACAATATTCAAACTTCATAGGAGAATTGCTATTTCAAGGATTAATTTATTTAATTCCCATGTCTTACAAATGCTTCATTCTTACTAAAAAACAACTTTCGGGCATGTAATGCTCCGCCTAGCGGTGCTCTTGTTATATCATATCATTGTACAAGTTCAATGATATGAGGTTATGATACATTGTTGAATAAAATATTAATTTCAACTGGACAAGTTCACAGCTGTGAAACCTATATTGGACTAGGCGCGCAAATGACATCGGGTCAAATATGCATGGACGTGCAATATTGTTTGTAAGGAGTCACAAAAGCGTCACGGATACGTGACAAATACCTATACGTCTATTCTAAAGGGAAAGAATCTTTCGGTTGGATTCAGATTTTCTATACGCATATAACAGAAGGTTAACTATTGTATTGCATGACAGGACTATCCTGGGGATTGTGTCACTTCTGTTAAAATAAATAAAAACGTCACAACAAATCAATTTGACACTTGTGTTGTTACTTGTACTTCAAGAATATATAACTTCAAGTGTAACGTTTTGCTAGTTCATAAAAAATGCTTTGTTTACAAATATTATAAATCTGCCAGTGTTCTGACATGATCATACAGGTGTTAAAGTTAATATCAACTCTACATTTTATACCTTAAAGCTGCATCCTTCCAGGTGAGAAAACCATGTGTTATTATAAGCTATAGTCATAAAACCAGAATGAAAACTGTATAATAAGATTCATTAAATCTCTACATGACATAAAATTAAGATATGGAAAGGGCAGATAATTCATATCAAGGTTAGCAAGAAGTTACTTTATTTATTTATTTATTTATTTATTTATTTATTTATTTATTTATTTATTTATTTATTTATTATTACATTATTTTTTTACCTAAACATTATGCCAATTTTATCAAAATAGCCTATTTTTATATGAATTGAAATATTTCATGGAACTACATTGTGCTGTGACAATGGATAGTTTGCCAGACTTTTGTATTATATGTTGTAGCGCCGATATATGTCCAAACGTCGAAAAATGTCCAAACGACGATAAATGTCCAAAAATTGACGATAAATGTCTCAATCGCCGATAAATGTCCAAACCTCCTTTAACGATAAATGTCCAAAAATTAACGAAAAATGTCGCAACAAATTAGGTGCTCATAAATGTCCAAATCGGTTAACGATAAATGTCTCAACTTTTCATATGTTAATTGCACTTATTTCTTTGATCAACAGTAATGCATCAGCCAGTTATAAAGGTTTCCATAGGGATTAAAAGTACCGATTTAAGTTGCGTTCTCACCAGCATCCCGGCAAAGCCCAGGACCACCCCAGACGATCCGGGATGAAAATATTGATGCAGTCTCAATAACCCCGGTAGCACTACGGCGATACCCAATTTCCATACTTATAACAACCAGGATGAACTCCGGGCCATCCATGCAGAGTCCCGTTGAAACTACGGATAATGCAGATAGTAAGTGGACGACGGATGACCTAACACGATATTCAAACGCTGTTAAGTCTTCGATCAAAGAGATCATAAAAGCTGAGATTCATGCTAGCACAGCCCCGGATGATGTCGACAGAGTCCCGGATGATCCCGGCAGAGCCCAGGTACGGTCAGAAAGAGTGCCGACAATCACCAGTAGAGCCCCGTCAGAGCCCTTGATCATCCCGGACGTTGCCGACAGAGTTACGGACGTACCCCGGTCGTTCCTGGATCACCCTACCGACCACCGGGACTCTAGCGGGATGCTTGTGAGATTGTTAAAAAAGTTTAAAAAATATATTTGAAAATAAGTTGATTGTTGGATACAGTCTATCTCCCTTACTATTAAAAGGGGAAAAAATAAGTTAAACCGAGGTGCATTGTACTGGTGCTTTACACCGGGCACTTAAAAGAACCAGGGTCGCCTCTGGAACGGGGCGTCTTCTGTATCATGCACAATCCCCCGAAAAATAATATACTAACAATCTTCAGGGGATGTTGGTCATATGGGCAACCGGTACCAACGATAAAAAAGTCAAATAAAATAAGTTATTATGCCCCCCTCCGAAGAAGTGGGGGTATATTGCTTTGCCCATGTCGGTCGGTCGGTCCGTCCGTCGGTCCGTAGACCATGCCATTTCCGCTCAATAACTGGACAATGCTTTGGCTGATGGTCCTCATATTTTGTGTGGAGGTTGGTCATGACTAGTAGATGATCCCTATTGATTTTGGGGTCAGTAGGTCAAAGGTAAAGTGACCTCACCATGAAAAGCTTGTTTTTAAAAGATATTTTGTGTTTACTCAATTCATGGACCCATGGGTCATATTGCTTCTGCCCCATGGCAATGATATACATGTATTCCATAACAAATTTACTATACATTTTTTATACACATTTAAAAATCTAATGTTATAATATTAAATTGGCTGTGTTGAGGGGGGCATACCATAGGAACTCGAGAACGGGACCGCAGATTGCGGCGCATATTTTCGATCGTGTAACGGTTTTTAAAAACGTTTCTGCTACATCTAAATATCTTTTAGTATTATCCGAGTGTATGGACTCAAAAAATATATTATTAATTGAAACACAATCTGTCTTTTTTAAAACTGGTCAAATTTTACGGTATTTAAAAAAAAAGACAAGGAGTGACATCCGCCCATTTGCCGCAACGTTTTCGGCATGAGTTTATCCCCTTTGGCCTACAATTGATTACTATTTTTTCAGAATTTTTTGTTCCCGTTATTTTTCTGTCAACTATCAGGTATCGTCCGGAATATAAACGTTAACGTTTATTGTTTACACGTGTTGACATGTATATAGGCGGCATTGTAAACGGGCGTATTCGTGTTTTTAATTTGTTAACATGGAGAAAACAGACACTTTAGTAATATGGTCCAACTGATTTTGCCTAACTGAAAAAAAGGGAATATTAAAATTATCCATAGATAAAATATTTTAGGCACTCATCTGGTATTCATTACTAAAAAAATTAAAACAAAAATCAAGCATATCAAGGGGAATAACTTACGACGAACGTTGCGGCAAATGGCGGATGTCACTCCTTTTCTTTTTTCAATATACCGTAAATTTGACTGATTTTTAAATTAGCAGATTATATTAAATTGAGTTTAGATAATCAAAGACCACCCGCTCGCACAATATGAAAAGATATTCAAAGGTCGGACAAACAATATGTAAAGCCGGTACGGATTCGGATTTATGCGCCGCAATATGCGGTCCTGTTCCAGAGTTCCTATGGGGCATACATGTTTTACAAACATATCTTGTTAACATCTGCATTGCGCTGCTATATTCAGTGTCAGCAATATGTTATTTATATATTATTATACCTCAATATATCCTACAATGTAAAACACCCATAGGCCTACAATGTATTCTGATCGAATATCACCCTCCTAGAATATATTCCCCGGGGAATATTTCTTATATCACCCTGGGGCACATATCTCTTACATAACTCTGTATTCATAATTATAGCGATACTGCCTCAGTAACCAGTTAACATAATGCAAAGAATCCCACGTGGAAAGCGAAAAGTTCGTGCGAAACCGTTACAAGCTTGTACGTGTTCACGTGTATAAAAATTACTACATATGAAAATTTTAAAGATGGATGATTAAAAATAATTGTAATTTTGCATCCATTAATAATAGTTATAATAATTTGATTTTGTTGTTGTTATTTATTTTCTAATGAAGAAATAACGATATGTCTGTCTGTCTGTTTGTCTTGTTTTTATCAATACATTTTTGTGTTTACAGATCAAAATCGCCTGTAATTTTGAAGTGTTGATCTGTATTTTCTCTTATGAATGTTTTGGAACCTAAGGTTTCTTTTCGGTATAAATAAAAATAAATAACATATGGCTGTCGGGGTGATAGAGGATATTGCCAACCCTTGAACTGGCGTATTAACCTCGGCTGCGCCTCGGGGTAATATACCACTTCTCGGGTTGACAATATCCTCTATCACCCCGACAGCAATATGTTATTTATATATTATTATACCTCAATATACCCTTCAATGTAAAACTCCCATAGGCCTACAATGTGTTCTGATCGAATATCACCATCCTAGAATATATTTCCCGGGGAATATTTCTTAAATCACCCTGGGGTACATAACTCTTACATAACTGTGTATTGATAAAAAACGATAATGCTTTAGTAACCAGTTAGCATAATGCAAAATGTCAGCCATGTATTAATTATATTATATTGTTAAGTTAATATATTTCCCACGAAATAATTATCTTGTTCCCACGAGATAATATCTTGTTCCCACGAAATAATTATCTTGTTCCCACGACATAATTATAGCCAATCAGAAGCTGTAAAATGGTAATATAGCAGTTACTTCCCCTTATTTAGTTGAACATTTACTTGATAATATATACATTATATTCATGTATAACCATGTAGGTTGATCTTGAAAGTGCCACACTGTAGGTGACATACAAAACCTTAACTACCAAATTACTGGTGTTTAATAGCGCATTTACCCTCATCTGGTGGACGCATTTGAAATTTGCGTGCAAACTGATCTGGGTCGACACTGGAGGGATACATGTTAAGTAGCCTTTCAAAACTCTGTATTTATAAAGGCGGTGGCCCCGCAGTGGCGTTCAGTTCCACCACTCGCGAATGAGTAATAATCAAATACAAAAGTCTTTAAATCAATGTTGCATGAGAAGGACCGTCTTCGCAGCACGTAAGAGAAAAGCCACAAAACCCATTTCACACGTGTTTGCGTATATGCTTATAACGACCATTGTCGAACCATATCCCCCGACAAGCAAATGCGTCATCCTGTCAAGGTCTTGCACCGTTCGCTGTTGAATCAGTAGGTTTCAGATTTTAACTGTCAAAGCAGTTAACCCCTTGATTAAGCTCACATGGTTTATACAGGTTAACTGCTTTGTTTGCCAGATAGAGTTGCATATTTTTCTTAACTTTTGACCACTGACAGTAAAGGAATATGCAACTCTGTCAACGCCCCTATACCGTTCACAAATTTTCGGGACGGACACTTAGACACTCGGACGGACAATGGCAACGCTATATGGGCACAAAAATATTGAAGAACACAAAACAATGCTAATATGTATTGCCTTCGGTGAGTTAAGAAGGCACATGCCCCCGCGCCCCGTCCGGATCTGCAACTGGCCATGCACAATAATGTTATGATACATTTTACGTCGGGGGTAAACCAGAGGGTAAAATCACGGTTAGTTGGATAGACTGTTACAGTATCCAATACAATAAATTACAAATTAACATATGAAAAGTTGAGACATTTATCGTTAACCGATTTGGACATTTATGAGCACCTAATTTGTTGCGACATTTTTCGTTAATTTTTAGACATTTATCGTTAAAGGAGTTTTGGACATTTATCGGCGATTGAGACATTTATCGTAAATTTTTGGACATTTATCGTCGTTTGGACATTTTTCGACGTTTGGACATATATCGGCGCTACATATGTCCTTGAAATTACCTTGGAATAGCAAAAATAAATCCAAGGGCAGATGACTATAAAACGCTCTCTATTTATTTTAAGTTCTCATTTTGCCTACATGTCTATAATTATTTAACTGAACTAAAAGGGACTCCATGACGGGATATGAAATATTTCTCAGATAGTTGTGTACCATTTGGTGAAGGTCTGAACCAATAATTCGTGTCAACCCTTCAATCTGTCTTTTCCAGAATAAGTACTCTAATTTTTTTAAATGAAAAAATATACAATTATTGACATTTTTAAAAATATTTATCCCCATATAACTACTGCGTTACTAATGCACAAAGGGCTATTTTTTGCATATTCTTATACCCTTACCTATTTTTTTAGTTTAAGTGTCATTTTCAGTGTAAATTACTCATTTAATTCACTTGACAATATTTTAATTTTCTAAAACAATAATCTGGAGGCATGTTGCTTTAAATGCATTTTGTCTTTAATCAGTAGAGGGAGAATTCCACTGATATATTTTGCATTTGTAAACAGTCTATTCAAAAATAAGATTCATTGTAAAAAAAACAACGTGCTAGCCTTTTGTCTCTTATCATGATGTAATGTTTTCTCTTATCGGATAATACGTATATGTAAATGAAACATTAAAGGCCCATTATGCCACAGAAATGCTTTTACTGTTGATTCCAAAAAACTTTTATTTTTTGAAGTCCAGTATTAATTTTCAAAAAGAAATCTAGTGGCTATTTACCTGAACAGTTTATTACTTCTGTTACCTTATTACTTATAGTGATTTAGCACTTTGTATGGAAGTCAAAATACTACTTTGTTTACATATTGCAACTTTTTTTGACAAATACAATGTAATTTCAACGTCATTTTTTCTATCAATATACATTTAACATGCTCTTACACTATTATTTAAACATAATAAAACTCATGGTTGCCATTTGTAAAGAAGGAAAAAAATCGTCTTAACTTGTTTTTTAATCAACATTTTTTGAGTTCACGATTCACTGTGTCATATTTATACTCAATGTCAATTATGATTGACATGTGAACACAATAAAAACAATGATTGACATGTGCATTTGCCTAAAAGTACTCGGTCCTTGTAAATGTTATATTTGTCAATACATCTAGATAAAATATATGTGTTACCAGCCGAAAAAAATGTAATAATCATTGTATGTGAATAAGGTAAAGTGATATACAATGAATAAATTGATGTCAATAACATGATTTCTTTATTCCTTTTTATCAATTTATATCAATGTCATGATCTAGAGTTTTAACAATGATGTTTTCTAAATTTAAACTATTTTCAGTTCGGGTGTCCTGGCTACACGTTGTCGTCGCTTATTTTTCGCTTAAATGTAACGTAATATTTCTGGTATAATTGCATTGTTATTCCGCTTGAGATAATAAAATCAAGCTTTTGGGGGATAACTCGTGCTGAACGTTGCGGTAGTGGCCGATGTCTCTACTTTTCCTTTTATCAATATATTTGACATATTCTTAAAGAAGCAGTATATTTTATGAATTGAGTTTATTTTTCTCAGACAACCATATGGATAATATTAAAGATATTTAAAGGTCGAACGCCCCGCAATCTGATCCCGCCTACGAGCTCCTATATGGCCTTTACGTAACGACAGAAGGAACTGTAGGAAAGAAGGATGGAGTTCTTATGATAACTGTCACGGAGATCCTGGATAACGTAACGGAATTTGCCGGAAAACTTTATTGCATACTTTAAATGGGGAGTTTGAGGTGCTAAATTAAACTTTTGAAATTAATGATTAATGCCTACACTGTAAATGAAGAGAACACCGGACGTGTTCACAGTTGTTCTATTTTGGAACATTGCGCGTTATATTTTGAATACCTGTGTTCAGCAAAGGCGTTCTATGTACGAGTTGAACACTTATAACTTGAACGTCAGTGTTCAATGGTAGTCCTTCTGACAGGACAACATGAAAGCCTTTAAGTATTTGAGTACTTGGGTTAAGTTTTTTGTCAGTATATTGTTTGTTGGGGTTACATTTACGCAGTTTAATACATAATGATACTTTAATAATTAAACCATTATGAAGTGGAACATAATATGAACAGTGGCGTTCATCAAATGTTCTAATTGAGAACGTGTCTAAAAATAGTTTTGAGAAAGTTTTTGACGTCATAATAAGAGTCCACGAGATGGCACCAATTCAAGTACAACATCAACAAGGAAGCGTTGGCGAAAGCAAGCTGAAGACTAACTCTACACTAAAATTGAAGAAAAATACGGTATAAACTTTTCACAAGTAACATTTACTTCATTTGTATTCTCTTATTCATAAATAATATTTTTATTAAATGTGTTTATGAAAAGAACTAAGTCGACATGTTTTTGTTCATAGTTCACAATGGCATAGGCCTAACGTTTTTTTTTATTCTTTTTACAAGAAGTAGATAGAGCTATGTGAAAAATGTTGATTTTTCTAAGCAGTGGGGCTTATTTGGATACTAAGATTATTGAACTGAATATTCAAATTTTGTCTATAGATCTTTACATGATATGTTTTTGTCTCTTAATATTTCAATAGGATAGGGTGAATACTGATGTTTCAAGCAATGCCCCCTTTGCAGGTCAGTGAATACACCCCCGTGTAAGAAAGTGAACGATAGTGAAACATTCGACCGGTGCACAGTCTTGAGTGTTGAAAGCTTTGAACTATAGATATACAGAAGCTAGAACAAAATATTAAAAGAAATAAGGAGGAAATGTAATGTTCTGATATGAAATGCGTGATTCAAGTTAACATTTACAGACGGATTATTGTAAGGAATATGTAAAACAGTATTTATGTTATTGCATTCTGGTAATAATTTTTAAAGTCTTCATTTTATTGCTCATTTTTTCTTAATAACTGTTTATAAGGCTTAGAGTTAGAAATATTTACAAAATTTTGGATAACATTATTAATTTGTTTTTGTGAATAACTGAAGAATAATTAAAGATTGAAAAAAATCAATATGATGATTTTCTTTTGTTTTATGACTTAGATCTGTTGTTTTATCAAATGTTCAAAGGTTAACATTAGTGTTCATCAGTGTTCTAACTTTTAACATACCTAACTTTGAACATGTTCTATGCGTTCAATATCTGTTGCATCGGAATTGAACGCGTCTCATTTTTTAATGCTGCCTGATATGAATATGACAAGCTTATTTAATCAGCGTCATTTATCCATTTAGAAATCAGGTCATGCATATTTAAATATGACGCTAAATGAACACAATAAAAACAATATGTGTAGTAACAGTAGAAGTTCCTGGGAAATATTATATTTTAACATACGTTTTGTATGCCCCTGCGGAGGGTATACAATGTTACCCTTGTCTCTGTTATAGTACAAACACACGTTGACCGTGTTCGGATTTAATTTATGGCATGCATGACCTGATTTCTAAATGGATAAATGACCACTATAAGTAGACATTATGTTTTGGTCGTAAGGGGTCATTTTAAGACTATATACTTAAGTTTTTAAAAAAATTAATTGACTGGCGTATGTCTTTCATATTTGGTGGATAATTTCAAGCTTTAAGTGGAATAAGAGATTATTGGGTTCAAGATCACCGGTGCGAAAGATGGGTATTTTATATTTTATCTGTATGCAAAGTAAACGTCCGTACCGCAAAACGTACGTATATGAACGTTTTGCAGCGCATATCGTCCACATTTTTCTGACGTACATTTTGCGGCAAAAAGGCATATAACGTCCATATTTCAAAGTTTATATAATTTTCGTTAATTTTGACCAGTTATTATCAGGTGTTATTGAGTGTTAATTTCAGTTCACCTGAGTATGCGCCTGTCTGTCTGTCCGTCAACATTTAGCTTGTAACAACTCTAGCATGTCCAGAGTTATCTGCCCTTGAATTTCAATATCTGTTATATTTCACATTGTTACCACTCCAACACTTTCATTTCTTCTTCAATCTTGACAATTTTCAACAGAATATCTATGACCATAAAAATCTCATCAAAGTTAGATTATAGGCTAAATCTAACAAAAAAAACAACAAAAAGCACTTTATTTCACCTTGTTAGTGCTTTCGTTTCTTCTCCATTCTTAATTTTTTTATACAGAATATGTATAACAATAAGTCTCGATCAAGTTTATTTATGAGCTAAAACGACTGAATATGTCAAGAGTTATTTGCCTTTGAATAATAAAAATAAAGACATATTTTAAAGTCAAATTATTGAATTGTGATAAAACTGCCATTTTTTTGTTATCAATGATCAGATGTCATTCATACATTTGTGACCGGACGGACATCTCGAATAGTTCAACTATAATATTGACCTTGAAATGACCTTGACCTCAAGGTCACTATTGAATTTTGCTCAAATTACCACATCTTTGTCATTTACAGATATTTGGATATTGATGACCATTTCAGACGTAGAATTGAGTACTGATATCAGTTACCCAGATTCTGACCAAGTACATGAAATGTACTTGCTTTTAATTTGTAAAATTCAATGTTATCTACCCTTGTCATGTGGAGCCTTTATAGGCAGGTGGGCGATATAAAGCCGCCATGACCTTTTGCTTTGTTCAAATATAAAATTACATTGTTCAATTATAAAATTACATTATGGCATTCAAACAAAACGATTTGCACTCTTGCTCAAATATGACTAGGCGGCTAAAGCCCCTCCCCCATCACAACAATAGCTCGCTCACTCAGATATGACAAGGCGGCTAAAATCTCCCTCCCTCGACAAAAGCTCTCTCTCTCTCTCTCTCTCAAATATGACTAGGCGGCTAAAAGCAACCTCATCCCCACCTCCGCCCCCCGCGACAAAAGCTCTCTTGCTCAATTATGACTAGGCGACTTAAAGGTCCCATCTCCATGACAATATAGCTCTCTCGCTCAAATATGACTACGCTGTCAAAAGCCCTCATCCATCCCCCGTAAAAATGAACGATAGAACCAAACCTCCATAGTCAACAAGAATTCCCACTTCTTGATGCAATTATATGAAAAGCTTTTGTCCTAAGCATGCTTAATTTTAATATTTTGTCATTCACTTAGTCAAATCTCCGGTTCGTCCGCCCGTTCAGCCGTCCTTTTCTGTATGTCTATAAGATTACATTTATTTCAATATCATCGTTTTTATATCACTGCTGCTGCTGCTTGGTTTCATTTCATAAAAAATCTATACGAAAAACATCCTCGGTTAAAGCATATTTCTTTTTTTAATTATATAGGATCGCAAAAATATGGCACTTTAATGTTTATTTTTTCATATCTTTACCTGAAACAATATGAAAGTGACAGAACCAATAAAAGTAACGTTTATAATGAATATATTTTAATACAGAAAAAATGGACGATATGCGGCGCAAAGGGACACCCTCGCCGCAAAACGTACCAAGTACGATATGCACCGCAAAACGTCCACACGCGTACGTTTTGCGGTACGGACGTTTTGCGGTGTTACATAGCACTGTAATATTTTACATATTGCAGACACAGCCTGTATAAATTGATGTATTTTATATTTGGAAGGGTCACCCATTGAGCAATTTTCTAAAGTAAGATAGAGTTTGGGTCTTCTCTTTCCATGGTTTAGGTCACTGGTGCCTAAATGGATTTTTACACATGTTCTTTCACAGCCTATTGACCAATGTCTTTCATATTTAGTAGGAAGACATCTTAGTCACTTGACTCAAGTTAATTGTCTTGCCTTTACAGATATTTTATTAACCTTTATTGTCAAGTTGAAATGTTTTCTATATAACAATAACTAGGTAATTTTCATTTCTTATAATATCCTAATATATGACACTTTTTTAGATAACGGAAGATAAAAGCACTCTCTTGAAAAGTGAAAACTAAATTTCTTCTAATCGGATAGACATAAGGGACATGTTATGGCGATTATGATTAGTAACAATCAAAAGTTCTAACTTATTTCAAAATGTAAATGTCTGAAAATAATTAAAATATTAATTCCCTATATAATATGATATATGTCATTCGCACTATTTGTTCTGGCATTGGGGCTTTCAGTTCGTTCTTATGCTTCTGCAATTGTCCATGTTGTGTTTTAATAACAAATCTTTTAACTTCTTAAACATTAGTAAATTAAAAATTATAGAGGTTTTACAACATTCAATTACATTGATCAGACATCTTTAGAGCACGTAACTTGTGGTTAAATAATTCTAACCAAACATTGGTCTTACCTCCCATTTATCAATGAAGACTTAATATACGTATTTATGAATTTATAAAGCAGTGCAAACTCATTCATGTGAATATGTGTGTTTCGAGGATGAAATGAGCTTAATAATAACAACATTATAGGTATCCACAAAAACATCTATGATATTCATACATCTGCATGTTTATTAACTGATCAACTGACTAAGTATTTGGTCAAATCACATTTGCTTACCTTTATAATTCAAGTTCTGGTGGTAAAATAAGTTCAGCTATATGAAAATAACGAGTTACATACATGTAAGAGTATACATGTCGTCACGTTTATTAAAATTTGTGTTTGATTATCATTTTCTTTGTCCAAGTAAATGGGTATGGGAAATTAATTTGAAAATCTAAATCTCTTAGTTATATGGATGGAATTTTGTTTAACTTGATTATATACATGTACAATATTTGAAGTTCAATTGCGTCAAATAGTATAAATATACAATACGAAATTAAAAATTAAATTTTGAGCTATCTTATCCTATGTAATAATTGTGTAAATACATAAGTCAATTGTTTTTGATGACTTTGATAATGGTTAATCAAATCTATATCTATCTGTTCATGAGTACGAATTACCAGTTGCTTACTTTATTATATATATTAACTCATATATTATATAAACTAATATAAATCAGATATAAACTCATCCATAAGATATTACATGTATTTACACATTAAGGGCTATGAACATAAAATTTCCAAAATGGATAGATTCAGTATTGCGTTTTTGTATACCTAACATGACATTTCAGTAATATTCCTAGCACGTTGTCAAATTACACGAAGAAATAAATTTGTATACTGATATGGAATAATTGTATGCTGGTACTACAAACTGACCATTCGTACTTTAAATATTTATATATTTTAATGATGTCGATACTAATATACATACTACAGTCTCTGCATGAAATGAATCGTTCTCTGTCGTAAACAAGTCAGTACAATATTATGATATTGAAATATTGTGTTAAACTAGTACGGTGTCTCGTTTATATCAGTTCTTTACAATCTATCTAAGTTATCAATTTTATCACAGTTTGATAATTTTAACAGTGCAGTTGAGTACATGTTTCATGCACAAATAGATATTTGAAAATTAATTTCCCTCTTCCACCGACAAAGGATGATAATATGGCAAACAACTTCATATTGAAAGGATTTTTACTTTTACAGATTGTTCAGGTAAAGAAAATGAATGTGTTTTTGAATAAAGATAATCTTTAAAACAGTTCACTATCAAAGAATAAACTGACATCGGGCGCTAAAGTAAACAGACATTGCTGAACTGACAATAAAAGTACAAACTCTGTAAATTAATTATATGAGCATACTCGGATACAAAATCATCTTATCAATTAGTATTTTATTAAAACCCTTATAATAACAATATGTTTTTAAAATTACTTTATAGTCATTTCATGTTTACTTGTAGGCAATAAATGCGGATGGTCACGTAAATATCCAGGTCCAAATTTTACAATATGACAATCCACTGGGGACATCATTCCATGGTATGGACATACATTCACAAAGAAAATGTTGTGATAGAGGGACTATCCCTGCATGTAGCACAACTGATACTTGTGACTCACTCTTTGTGTTTTGCATTGGCGGGTAAAACTAAAATTTTGTAATAAATCTTAAAAATAGACAACAAGATACAATCTTGTGCCGTACAAGAAATATGCATTTTGTACATTGATCAACACAAAAACTTAAGTTTTTGCAACAACAAAAAAGAATATACAACAATAAAAGTTTCATTGAAATTAAGTTCGTGCAAAAAGCAAAGCAAACATATTGTTTCAATCATAATTATTTCCGGTTTTGTAACATACGAAATTATATATACATATTATCAGTCGTGATGTTTTCATGTTATATGAACTAACAGAAATTAATAAATTAAGTTAGTGAAAGAATATGTTTTTTACAGTATCAGAAGTGGAAAATGCATAGGTCCAAGTATAACAACAAGTGTTCTCAACAACAAAGCCTCGTTCGGGACTACCTTTGACAACACTGATATACATTCTATAACATGGAATCATTGGCAATCGGTATGAAATTTTACTTATAAAAGAATTCTTTCTTTGTTTCTTTCCTGCTATAATGTCAGCGTTTTACTACTTGTTTTATTTAATTCAATTAAAAGAACAGTATAATTTATTGAATTCCTCATTATATATTTACTTAAAACACATATTTTGTCCACACAGAGCTCTCTAGAATATGTTGCAAATGTGATTGATAAAGATGGTCACAATAACGAGCTTGTTGATACTTTTAACTCTACGATTGCTTTACGTGCTGATACCGACTATGAAAGTTCATTTCCGCAAACGTTGTCATTTAAAAGATATGTCAGGTATATCATTTTCCTCACTATTCTCAGTATGAACCTTTATTTTAAGCTATATGTATTTTGTCATTTAAATCTGTTCTCAAGGCTCTCATTTTTTCAAATTTTCTTTATTGTAATCTATATCTTACAATAAGTCTTTTATAAATGTTTAAACATATACTAAAACCGTTCGTTGCATTATAACCGGTCTGCTGAAAAAGGACTGGATTTACATTTCATTTTTTATTGGTATATTTAAACACTCTCCTTAATTTCAAAAACGTAAAGACGTGTTCTTGTATATGTTTACATTATGTATAAAGTCTAGACATCGGTATACGGATATGGTGTCAGGACGGGTACTATGGTCCTGACTGTAGCAGAAAATGTAATCAACAATATAGTATTTGTACAAAGAATAACGGCCATACTTTACTACAGTCTTGTAGCAGAAATGGTAAGCAAAAACAGACAAGCTTTTTTTCAAGCAAATTATTCATGCCATGATTATTTAAAATACTATATTATTATTTGCAAGTTTCATAACGAAACAAAATACCATGTAATAATAAACAAAGTTTTCGTTAAATAAATCTGACAAATCCTATTATTCATGAACCTGATCAATTACTGGAGCAACATATAATCAATTACAATATTAGAAACGAAAAGCGAAAACTTATTAAATATTAAAAATACAACATTTAACAACTATGCCATAGATGCCTTGCTACACTAGTCTTTTGTAGTCTTTTTGTTGCTGATTTAAAATGTTCCTACGATGTGTAACCATCGACATTACTGTATACAAATCATAATAGGTATATCACATTAAAATATTTCTTTCTGTATATACAACCTCTGACAGCTTCATTGTTTAAATGGTTTTAAAAATGAGTTATTTGTAAATTATATAAGTTCGAAAACTACAAAAACACGATTTATCTATCCGATTACCATCTGATGACTGTTAAGACACATATATATTTGTGATTTGAAAATGATAGTTTGCTACGAAGTTACATGTACTCAGTTGATAAAGTATAATTGATTTATATTAAAGACGTATCAACATATAAACTTACTCCTGGATCTCACGGACCTGAGAATTTTACTCCTCCTTACATACGACAGCTTTTATCACAATTTTTTCTCCATGAAATCTGTTCAGATGCACATGAGGTGAATGTTGAAATTTTACGTTTTAATATGGAAGGGTATGTTGTTTAATTTTTCTTATGTAATATAAACATAAACCTATTTTTTCTCATTGTATTGTTTTTAGTTAAAGTAATTATAATGAACTAATTTAATACATTTTGATTGAATATATTAGGACAAAATTATTGTGACTGAAGGGTTGCCTTTAAGGTTTTATCTCTGCGTGATCGTAAGAGGCGACTAAATGAGTTCGAACTACTGGAGTCTATCCAGCAGATGAGGTTGTTTTGGCCTATAGTGTTGCTAAAGTTTGTCTAAACTCGAGGTTAGCCAAAATTATGTTGGTTATGCATCATTCTATTAAACAAAGCAGTCATTTTTATAATTTTAACAATATCAATTTGATAATTTCAGGACTTTAGAATTTAAAGCAGATTGTAATAATAAAACTGTAAGCAGCTTACTGTTCAAAACACATATCTATCTGCTGAGCCTAACGAATAAAGCAGCTTTGGGGAGATATTTTCCGAACATTCCTTTACTTGTTCCAACAGTTTATCAACAACTAGCAAGAGGGGTAGGACCACCGAACACAATTTACATCCTTGATAGTGGACATATTAGATAATTCACTGTCTCAAGAATAAGATAACAATCAGTTATATTGAATAACCAAAACATAGAACATACTATATTTTATATGTTTTCATTTATAGTGATAATGTCACAATAATAATATGTTTTTGACAATTAACTTTTCAAACTCTGACATTATTTTAAAAATTTAAAGGTTTCTAAATAGGTATCGGAAAAAACCCTTTAAAGCCGCATGCCTCCAGATTCGTGCTTATTTTCATGAAAAAAAAAATGAAAATGTATTTGAGAAGAATATTGTGATGTGAACAAAAAAGAAATTTACACATTTCAAACAGCGCTTACAGTTCATTTAAATTACCAAACAGGTCAAAATATATCAAAATATGCAAAACTACGTTTGTCATACAGTAGAAATATTGTAATTAATACTGAAGGATATGTCATTTATTGCACATAATATGTAAATTATTATTAAAATCTTCATTATTTTTACTTTCCTTAAAATCTCAGTACATTTTCACAAGTTTAATTTTCTTGAAATCATTTGGCTCCTCTGGAGACATGTACCTTTAAATAAGGTAAATTTAATGATATATGCTTGTATTTCAGGCGACGATATTTGTTATGCTGAGACCGATACATTATCATGATTCCTCAACGTCATGTGGACACAATGGCTGTAATGTACATATACAAGTCTGCTTGAAAGCACAGTCTAATGGGTGAGAATAAAACGATAATTTTTGTTTTAATGCTTTGTACAGCCGCATAAATGTGAGTAATTGAAAAGCTTACTCCAAGGAATCATGTAACAAGATTGCGCATGTATTGAAAAGTCAATGGTTTATAATTAGAAGTTTTGTTACCGATATGGGTTAGAATTATAACACACCTTTTTGTATGTCGTACTTAACTGGCAGTCCGTTCGTCCGTTGGCAGATTTGTATCCGCTCTATATCTTTTAAACCGATTGTAAGAAATTCAAACTACTAATAAGAATATTAAACAAAATGAGATGAAGTGCAGAAGGCAGGTTTGGGCTTTCTCAGGTCAAAGTTAAGTCCACGATGCAAAGATAGATACCTGACCTGTGTAATCCTTATTATCGGATTTAGTGGATACAAAAAGAATTTCGCCTCAACATATTTGTTAACAAAAGGGCACATGTCAATGTTTACTCTATTGTTCTTCAAATAAAAGTTCAAAGTAGGGATCTTTTAATTAATTATGATATATATTTCAAAATTTCTTGTCTGCTCCTATAAAAAGGAAATTTAAACTATTTTGTAGAAAAATTGATAGTACTGAGTCGATCAGAAAAGCAAAGGTTCGGGCTTGATCGTATCACAGAGAAGGCGACATTCACTAGTTCAAAATACTATTTTATATTTTAATAGGCTTTTAAGTTTACCTGTACCATAGAAGCATTGTCGCGACGCAGTATGCTATATGCGGCAGTATGCCTCATGGGTGCCATACTACTGCACCTTTAAAGGTATGGCATACTGCGTTGGAAGGGGTTACGTAGTATGCCATATGCATTTTTAATGGCATACTGCAACACTTTGTCGATATTTTGAAAATATCAATTTAGATGTTAAGAAATTTTAGTATTTTGCATAATATTAAACCTCAGAAAGAATCCTTTTTCATTATTTCATTATTTAGCGGAATAAAGCGCCAAGCCAAACAGACCGACCAAACATTTTTTATGCTCCCAGACAGCATATAGTCGCCACTTTGTCCGTCCGTACGACCTCAAGTGACGTTATTGGGTGAATATCCATGTTCATTCCGAACAGACGGTACTTGTGGGGAAAAAGGTTGCTTATGGGGTGCAAATAAGTTGCTTATGGGGTTTTAGAGATCAAAGGAGATCAAAAAAACACCCTATAATGTCAACTCAGTAGGAACATCCGTCCGTCCGAACTCTTGTCCGGAGTATAAGTCAAAAACTATTCAAGCTACTATCTTAATATTTCACAGATGGATAGATCTCAATGTGGAGAGGTGAAGTGCTCAAGAACCGCAACTCTCTAACATAATTTTTGAGTTATTGCCTTTTATAGTTTTTCATACTTTACTCTAAAACTTCTTGAGATGTCAACTTTAAACTCAAGAGGTGCTCTCGAGGAGCATCACCGGTTCTAACGGCTCTTGTTTCAAACAATGTGAAGTGTAAAACTTATCTTAAATACATTGTATCTTGAAAACGTTTTATTGTTATTATTTTTTTAAAGAATCAAATTTACAATTGTCATTCGATTATCTGTTTTAAAGATTAAGGATTTTCCTAAACATTTTTTACACATGCTTGTTAACGACGCACTATGCCACATGATTTTTTTTAAGTGAACTTGCCGCATATAGCATAGTGCGTTGTTGGTGCTACATGCGGCAATTTGCATATAATATATGAATATGCATATGCACACTGCCGCACCTTGTATGTTTTTCTAACAGTACTTACAATTTTATTGTGTTCTTGCTGACTGACATAACCCGGAATAAAAACTACCAAAAACCACCACCACCAGTGAGTTATAAAAACTTAGAAAAACATATTTTTTATAATTTCATAATTTTTATATTTCTTTTCGTGTGAATTCACGATTTTAACTTCGTGATAATGAGTTCTTAAATTCGTGAAGTTGAAACCGTGAAGTTCAAACCATGAATTCGCGAAGTTGACTTCGTGAAGCTGAAATCCTGAATTCATGGAGTGGAAATCAGGAAGTCGTGATGTTGAAATCGTGAAATCATGAACTTGAAATCGTGAATTTATGTTGAAAACTTTAATTGAAGTAAGAAATTGTGAATACACAAAGATGAAATCGGGAATTCATGAAGTTCAAATTATCACTAGACTTTCGTATTTTTCTTATTTAAAGATTATTTTGGTTACTTAAAACCAATTTGCACTCGGGCGTTTATTGTCAGCTTATACAGTGTTTTTGTTTCTTAAATTTTCTTGGAGCATTTGTCAAGAGACAGTTTCGATGCAATCAAGGTTAATAACAACGAATCTTACAATATGTGATGGAGTTCTTGTTGACTCGACGCCGACAAACCAAGGATACAATTTGCTAGGTGTTAATTCATGGCCGGTATATATTTTTTATATATTCTTTAATAACATGTAGCAGTTTGAATTCATCATGCGCATTTTTCGTGTCCACACTTTAGATTTTTATAATTAAAGTGTTCATGTATATTTTTTTCTTAAACATTTAGGAATAGAAGATTAAATTATCATCTCGTATTGTATGCGAAACCTTCAATTTGACCAGTTTTGAAATACTTGGTTAATCTACTCGTAAAAACGTGTACTCAATGATTATCATTATGGAAAATTTGAATTCTAATTTTACTTTTTTTTTCAAACTAATCTTTATATTAGTATCTATATCCTCCTGCAAATAAAATTAAGTGGTAGACACACTGTTTTGCCTTGTTTTGTGTATTGTATCTCATAGCTTTAATTACATTAATCCATGTGAAATAAAAATTCATGTTATTCAAAAAGATTATACACTTTACTAAAATAAGTGCAAAGTATATTAAAAAAGAAAAACGAAAAACATTTAAAAAAAGATAAAAAAAAAAGAACAATCATATCTACAATTATATAAATAAGAAAAAATATCAACGCGGTTTCGATCTTACATGGGATATTTAGAAATTATAAATCCGTAATTTACCCTATTGTGCCATAACACTCAGTACAATGATTTCAAAGCTATTCACATCTTACTGCTTGCATGACATTTTACGGAACTGACCGAAAATCTATCGAAGATTAATATATTGCGTGCATCGATCCTATAATCAGTTTGAAATTGACAACTTAATAAAATCTAACAATAAAGAATGTTTGTATGGATTTTATTGCTTATTTCCCTCGACATTAAAGTGCTTCCATATTTTGTATTTAATTACAGGTTTTCCAAGTGACAGTACAGTACGATAAACACAACATTACATTTGAAAATCAACAACACCTGCCGACATTATATAAAGCAGGCGTCCTCTATAACAAAGCAAAACCACTTCAAATGACGTTCTCGTCTGGTGACAAAACGTAATGAACGTACAATTTTTTTTACATTTTATTTATCGTACAAGATAAGAAGAAGTTCTATACATATATATTATCACTACATATATATTATCACTATTTTTCGTAGTTTGAGGTGAACACTGTTTGAGTATTTGGCAAAATCTTCATATATATATTATGTATCTTGACAAAAGATAAGTAAAATGATTTCCTCCCGTTGTGCTTCTTTACTATTTGTCAACATACTTTTAAAAACCCAAAAAACCCAAAGGGGGGAAAAAAAATTAAGGGTTTTTTAAATAAAAAAAAAAAATTAAACCAAAATTAAAGGGGTTAATTTTTTCCCAATCGCCAAAATTTTCTGTCAGTTCATTATTTTTTTTAAAAGTTTAGTTCTAGAAGAAATGTTTTGGGTGTGCCCCTAAATCTTTCTGGCAATCTTTGTCAACATACATGTTTTCCCCAAGAGGAAATAAAATTTTTTGTGACGAGAAGGGGAAAATTTGGGTTTTGCAAGCCCAGGAAAATTTTAAAAACATTTTTTAAAATTTTGCTGTGTTTTTTTGGGGGCGGGGTTAGGGTAAATGTATTTCCCGGTTCCAAAAACAGTTTTGTTTTTGAAAAAATAAATTACCTTTTATTAATTAAAAAAACTTTCTGTCCAAAGACGCAAAAAAGGGTAGATTAAAATCATTATTTATATCAATATTATGAAAATGCCAATGAAAGAATTGTATTGCCCTGTAGTTTCCGATTAATTGAAAATACTGCCAAGATGTGTGAAGTTGGCGGCCCAGCGGCCTGGCGGCCTGGCGGCGTGAAGTTGGCAGCCCAGCGGCCTGGCGGCGTGACGTTGGCGGCCTAGCGGCCTGGCGGTCTGTTAAAATTAAAAAAGAAATGTTATTTTAACAATAAAACGGCATTTGATGAAGTTTTAAAGATAATTATTGTTATTTAAAGGATATATAAAAAGAAAAAATCACTTTCAGAGAATTTTTTTTATTTTGTCATTTTTGTGAAGTTGGCGGCCCAGCGGCCGAAAATCTCAATGTGGTAGGAATGTTATTTTAACAATAAACGGCATTTAATGAAGTTTGAAAAGATAAACATTGTTATTCAAAGGATATATAAAACGAAAAAATCACTTTCAGAGAATTTTTTTATTTTGTCATTTTTGTGAAGTTGGCGGCCCAGGGCCTGGCGGCCAAAAAATTAATGTTACAGAAATATTATTTCTAACAATAAAACGGCATTTAATGAAGTTTTAAAAGATAATTATTGTTATTTAAAGGATATATAAAGAGTAAAAATCACTTTCAGAGAATTTTTTTATTTTGTCATTTTTGTGAAGTTGGCGGCCCAGCGGCCTGGCGGCTGGCAGCCAAAAATTTTTAGTGTGCTGGAAATGTTAATTTTACAATAAAACGGCATTTAGTGAAGTTTTAAAGATAAATATTGTTATTTAAAGGATATATAAAAAGAAAAAATCACTTTCAGAGATTTTTTTTTTCATTTTGTCATTTTTGTGAAGTTGGCGGCCCAGCGGCCTGGCGGCCTGGCAGCCAAAAATTTTAGTGTGCTGGAAATGTTATTTTAACAATAAAACGGCATTTAATTAAGTTTTAAAGATAATCATTGTTATTTAAAGGATATAAAAAGAAAAAATCACTTTCAGAGATTTTTTTTTATTTTGTCATTTTTGTGAAGTTGGCGGCCCAGCGGCCTGGCGGCCTGGCAGCCAAAAATTTTAGTGTGATGGAAATGTTAATTTTACAATAAAACGGCATTTAGTGAAGTTTTAAAGATAATTATTGTTATTTAAAGGATATATAAAAAGAAAAATCACTTTCAGATAATTTTTTTATTTTGTCATTTTTGTGAAGTTGGCGGCCCAGCGGCCTGGCGGCCAAAAAAATTAATGTTACAGAAATATTATTTTAACAATAAAACGGCATTTACTGAAGTTTTAAAGATAATTATTGTTATTTAAAGGATATATAAAAAGAAAAAATTACTTTCAGAGAATTTTTTTATTTTGTCATTTTTGTGAAGTTGGCGGCCCAGCGGCCTGGCGGCCTGGCAGCCAAAAATTTGAGTGTGCTGGAAATGTTAATTTTACAATAAAACGGCATTTACTGAAGTTTTAAAGATAAATATTGTTATTTAAAGGATATATAAAAAGAAAAAATCACTTTCAGATATTTTTTTTTATTTTGTCATTTTTGTGAAGTTGGCGGCCCAGCGGCCTGGCGGCCTGGCAGCCAAAAATTTGAGTGTGCTGGAAATGTTATTTTAACAATAAAACGGCATTTAATGAAGTTTTAAAGATAATAATTGTTATTTAAAGGATATATAAAAAGAATAAATCACTTTCAGAGATTTTTTTTTTTTTGTCATTTTTGTGAAGTTGGCGGCCTAGCGGCCTGGCGGCCTGGCGGCCAAAAAATTTAATGTTATAGAAATGTTATTTCAACAATAAAACGGCATTTAATGAAGTTTTAAAGATTATTGTTGTTACTTAAAGGATACATATAAAGAAAAAATCACTTTCAGAGAAAGTGTTTTATTTTGTCATTTTTTTTCTTTATTTTATATTTTTTGTGAAGTTGGTGACCTTGTAAACTTTTACAGTTATTGAAATGTTTTTAATAATATCGATCAGCCGAACAGAAGCACATAAGAATGACAGACTTGAACGCAGGCTAATAAATATATGGTGTACAATTTCTGTAACAAATATGAATGGTCCTTTATGAAGTTTTAAAATATTTTTTTTCGGGTCCACCTAGCAGCCCAGCAGCCTGAAGTTGGCAGCCTTGCAGCCTGTCAGCTTAGCAGCCTAAAAAAAATTTAAGAATAGTACAATCATGAAAACCGTCGGAAATACATTAGTAGCACTTCTTTAGATCATTCCACGCCTTTTTCAATATCGTGATCTTTATTTTTTAAGATGTTGAACTTTATCGTAACATTTTTTTTTTCATTCTGACGCCTCGAAATTTGTGAAGTTAGCAGCCTAGCAGGATAGTACAAACATGAAAACCGTCGGAAATGAGTCAAATACTTAGACTATTCCACGTTTTTGAATATTGAACTTTTTTTTTTTTTTTTTTTTGACACTTCGAAATTTGTGAAGCTAGCAGCCTAGCAGCCTAAGGAAAACTAAGGATAATAAAAACAAGAAAACCGTCGGAAATGACTCGGTAGCACATACTTAGACCATTCCACCATTTCAGTATCGCGATCTTTATTTTTTTAAATATTGAACTTTATTTTATTTTTCATTTTGACGCTTCGAAATTTGCGGGATTAAACATGTTTTCGAATAAAGTAGGATGTAGTCTTAATCTTAGAACATTTTCTCGGCTAATAATGTCGCTGTCTCTGGACAATAAGTGACGTCATGTGAGTTATTTATGATATGCAAGTTTGTATGTATATGTTTATAATGAAGTTGAAAGTTCAACGCATATTTATTTAAGGTCTGTAAAGATAAAAAATGTGTTGAAATGTAAAGAGATATACAATGCATATGTTTAAACGAACACATTAATGAACATAAAGATTATCTGAACTTAAGAAGAATACCCATTTGATCAATAGTTGCCACATCCTGACCTATTATACGACACATCAAATATGTATGCCTCTACAATTGTTATGCTGATAATTTCACATCATATTATATATTATTTTCATTTTCCTCGATAAATTGTACTCACGTAAGTGCGTTACGCAAACTACGCACCGGGTCAGGCTCTTGTGATTTCAGCAAAAAAAAGAAAGAAAGAAAAAACAAAACAAAAAAACAACGCAATTGCATCGCCTATTTATTAAATACATGTTGTTTCCATGGATCTATTAAAGATGTTTAAAAGGTTATTGCTTCATATATGAATATGTGATTCCTTCACTTTGACTTCAGTTTATAGACTTATTCGTCACACCATTTTCCGGTATGTTACGGTTTACCTCCGGGGAATTTCACCAAATGAAGTACATACCACTGGAACATTTACTTTTCTATCATTATTTCGCCGTGTAAGGTGAAAAAACTTGACATGATTGAAAATTATCAATGTTCCCCTCAACAACTATTGCAAATTTTTTATAAAATTGAATTCTTTATTATGAAATTCAATGAAATTAAAACAGTCGTAGTGGCATCTTCCATAATAAATAACGAGATATTTTTTTGTGATTAAACTTGCGTATTTTACTTTATTTTTGTATGTAATTATTCTTACAATGATATTTAATTATTTTCCTACATAGTAGTATCTGTTGATTCAATAACGACCAAAAACGAAGAATTCGTTATTACACTCCATTAACGGAATTTCCCACAGCTATGTAAAGAAAGTACCGGAAAACGGCGTTAACCTAGGTTTTCGAATTCGTGAATGTTTGCCGTTAAAGGAATTTAATTTAAACTTTATGTAAGAAAAATTTCTATAGGCCCTTTCGAAATGCATTTCTTTTATTATTCATGCTATTTCGCAATCAATCTTCGCCTCTTCGTTTATATATGAAGATGCGCTGATCTTCATCTAAATAATTATGAAGATGCGTGAAGTACAGTAAACTTTGTGAAAAACTCGTAAAAAATATAGCCCAGTAGGACACATGAGACATACTCGACAGAGAACCAGTCCACCTCCAATCTAGGGGAACAATCGAAACGTCCAATCTCCACACAGTGATCTCCCCTTAATTCTTCGGCGTAGATCTCTGCCACCAAGGTCCCAATATATCAGAATTTCTGATATACTATATTTTTTCAAAAATTGTTTTATCTACTGCTTTTTATCTATCAGATAAGTTTTCTCTCATTTATTTAACAATGTTTATGAATAAATAAATAAATAATATGAATATTTAGAAATAATTTTAAAAATTATGAGATTATTTTCTACCGAGACGATATTTTGATATTTTATATTTTTTAGCTTTTGAATTTATTTTTCGTTATTTTGTATACTTTCGATAATTTTTTAATAAACTATATGGAACGTAGGCACTAAAAGTAAAAAATAAAACAGAAAGAGAAAAATAACGTTAGATTTTCTTTGTAACGGTCGATATTTACATTTGAATTTCGACGTTACGTCATGTGACTTTCATCATCATGTGACGTCTTTGAAGGCAGTGATTACAATTCTGCCAAGGAGGTAATCACTGTGAGGAGTTTGCGGAACGTCCTCAGCTACATTCGAAAACTGCCTCGGCTATTATTCTATAATAATATCAAAGGGCCAAAAAGTTGCGATTGATCGGAGACAAGTGTACCAGTCTACCTCCTGAAATTGGAGAAGAGCCAAAAAGTATTGCGAAATCCGATCGATGATTTATGAAGATGATGGAGTTGCATAGCAAACAGGCGTTTTCGTGTGTTTTACACATCCCGGAAATTTCATCTGGCATGGGAGGGGTGCCAGACGAGTCGCATGCTGACAACGGCACGCTTAGGATGACGTCATTTTTCCGTTATGAATGAAAGTTGCCAATTTCATACGACTGTTGTAAGAAAAATAGTTTACGGCTGTAATGATATCAATTTGCGTTGAAAATAAAGAAAAGAATTAAAAATATTAACTGAAATATTTACAATATGCAAGAAAAAATATCTTGTACATATATATATATGACAGGTATTATTATCTATTAACCGTTGTGTAATTGGGACACAGATTAGGTAATTATTTCATAATTTTGCATTTGCTATTTTTCTATTATTTTCTTGAGCAAGACACTTTAACACTAAATGAATAATAGAATATATCATCCAACTTTCTCCTCATAATCAGAAACTCTCTAACCACTACGCTGCTTTCAGTTGACGTATCCATATCCCACCTTCATTTTATATATCAATAAAAAGCAAAGGAAATAAACTGAATAACTTGCACAAACCCATTATATCATAATGGCTGGCCCGTTAAAATGTAAACGTTATCGAGTTCGAGGTTAACCTTTGTTTACATAACAAAGATTGATAACAATGCGAAAAAAAAATATGGAAAGCCATGGCTGTCTTATATTGTTCTTTTCCAATTTATTTAACCATTTGGATAATATATAAGTTCACTTCGACTATATATGAATTGAAAACACCTTCTTATTTAACCGGAATCCATTATGTTAATCCACAGTTACAAATATGAAACCATACCGTCAGTGTATGAAACAGAGTTAGCAATATATAAGTTGATTTTCTCAATATAATGATTCCAGTTCTTCAATATATGGTACCAAAGTAGCCATGTATGGAATCAGATATCTTATATGAATCCGTATTATCAATATATCAATTAATTTTTTCAATATATGAATCCAATTTATCAATTTATGAAACCAAAAGGTAGAAATATATATAAGTTGGTTATCACATTATATGATACCAATTCTTGCTATAGGTTGCTAGTATATGAATCCACTTTTCCAATATATGGAACCAAATGAGCAATGCGTTGAACCAAAATGTCATTATACTGACGGGACGTTTTTAAAGGCTGTATTCTATCCTCGCACCGGTATTACAGTTTCGCGCCAATATTTGTTGTTTGAACTGTCAAAAGACCAGCGTGCTTTACTAATGGCACTGCACATTTTCTAAATAAGGACATATTTGAATTTAACGTCACATTCAATTACTTTGGCCTTAAAATGGGCTGGGCAGGCAAAAACTTATCGTTATATTATGTACGAGGTGTATGTAAAATTTCAAAGTCATAATTTAAGCTTCTAAGTCGTATTGACCATAAACAAGAACATATTTAAACAAAAGTTTATTCTCGACCTTTACCTTTGATCAAAAATGGGCATGGCCAGTAGGACACATCAATGTTAATCTACTCACAAAGTTTCAAAATAACCAGTCAAATAATTTAATTTCATGAAAAAGTGTATGCATTGTTATAACAGAACCCAGTGACTTTTTGACTTGAAAATAGGCTAAAATTGGTTCCATATAATGAATATTTCTATCATAGAATGTAACATCAACATATATACTGCTTCTTTGGTTGCATTCATTAATAAAATGGTTTCATATATTGTAAAAATGAAATAATATATTAATAATTCGGTTTCATATAAGGGCATCTGGTTCCATATATGGCTACTTCGGTACAATATATTGAAAGAATTGGTATCATATAATGTGATAACCAACTTATATATTTCTACTTTGGTTTCATAAATTGATACACTGGTTTCATATATTGAAAAATCAATTAATATATTGATAATTGGGTTTAATACCAGGATATCTGGTTCCATATATGGCTATTTTGGTACTATATACTGAAGAATTGGTATCATATCATGTGATAACCAACTTATATATTTCTACTTTGGTTTTATAAATTTATAATTGGTTTACATATAGTGAACAATGCATTAATATATTGAAATTTCGGTTTCATATAAGGATATCTGATTCCATACATGGCTACTTTGGTACCATATATTGAAAAACTGGAATCATATATCGAGAAAATCAACTTATATATTGCTAACTCTGTTTCATACACTGACGGTATGGTTTCATATATTGTAGCTGTGGATTAATATAATGGATTCCGGTTAAATAAGAAGGTGTTTTCAATTCATATAGTCGAAGCGAACTTATATATTGTCCAAATGGTTAAATAAAATTGAAAAAGAGCAATATAAGACAGCCATGGCTTTCCATAAAAAAAGTAAGGGCAAGCTGATTCCCTTATGAATTAAACACAAAGTAAAACGTGAGATTTTTATGTGCCTTGATAGCGCAGTAGACAGAGCGACCGTTTAAGTGTTTATATTCATGGTCGAATCGTGGTTATATATATAAGTACTATTACATTTGGCTGTCTAATGGATCTTTTTCTTATTTGACCGGTTTTGTTTCAAATAGTTACAAAATGCATCAGATATTTTTTGGACACGGGTTGATATGCACTTGCGTACAGTTAGAGAAAAAACGCCACACATCAGGAGAAAGCATTATCAGAAAAGTAAAAAATAATGTTATATATTGATCCATATATTCAAATTATAAATATTAGGTAATCGTAGTACATTTAAAAATTCTTCATACAGCAATAATTTTTGCGAATCGAACCTGCCTTGCATTGATATTCAACTAGAAATTTAAATGACAGTCTTACCTACTGCGTTAAGTGGACAGTTGGCAAATTGGTAGTTTTTGTTTATTTGTATCGTTAAAAGATGATAAATACAATATGATAACTGTTTTACACCCTTATAGTTGACTTGACCACTGCGTCACTAAATAATTATTTTAGACGTACTCAACACATTTACCTACACTGTAAATGTAAATGTTAAAGAATAGAACACATCTTGAACGCCTATTTGCAACAGATATTGAACGCCAAGACGCGTTCCATTTCTTAATACTAGTGTTCAACTTTTGTCTCCAACCGTTCATATACTAACGCCTTATGAACATCTAGTGTTCAAATTTTAACGTTGACGTTAAAATCTTAACACCAAACCATTCCATTATAGAACATGTTATGAACATTCAGGTGTTCTACTTTTAAATGCCAGACGCGTTCAATTTCGATGCAACAGATATTGAACGCATAGAACATGTTCAAAATTAGGTATGTTAAAAGTTAGAACACCGATGAACACTTATGTTAACATTTGAACACCTGATAAAACAACAGATCTACGTCATAAAACAAAAAATCATATTAAGATTTTTTAATTTTTCTTTAATTATTCACAATAATAAAATGAATGTTATCCAAAATTTCTTATTATTTTCTAACCCTCAGCCTGATAAACAGTTATAAAGTAAAAAATGAAAAAATTTAAGACTAACAATTATGATCAAAATGTAATAAATTAGATACTGTTTTAGTAATTGTTTGTACATGTTAACATGAATCTTGCGTTTCATATCAGACCACAAAAGTTTGAGTAATAATCACACAGCAACATAACCTGTCTTTCAATATCCTAGCATTGTTTCACTTGTTGTTATAACATGTTGTATTTCTATTTTTTATATTCTTGTGTGCATGAATGCAGTCTTCTTAACATAACACATGAATTAAGGATAATTTCCTAAATTTCTTCGCAAATACAAACTGCTGCGAGAGTACATAAACAATAATCAATATTCTATGTCGAAACACCAAAGGACAGTTGCTTTCCTCTGTAGTGTATGTCATCAGTTTGTGCGAGGTGTTTTCATTTGTCTCCAATTTAGCAGGACAATCATATTCTTCATTATCCTGGAAAACATTAATGGAATTTACAAACATGCTGGTGATTTAAAGGCTTATAGTTGCTTCCTATGAGATAAATCATTCTTTACAGTTCTGATATAGAGAATAACAGCGTAAGTGGTTGACATACATGTATATAATATATGTATATTCACCACATTCAAGTCCGATTTTTTAATACAATTCTAACATCACCAGGGCCATGCACATTGTCACAAAGTCGATTTGAATCCGTAGCTACGACTCTTGTACGACACAATTTATTTGTGACACAATGTCAGGCCATCTTTGTAACAGTTATGGACTATAAAATGATTTGATTGACAATAAAAGCTCATTTGGAAATGTTAGAATTTAAATATTATCCACCTAATATTGTTTAAGGAAACATACCTCAAAGATCTGTTTGGAAGTCTGGAAATTACATCATCCCCTTATTTCTGCTCCAGTTTCTGTAGATCTACAGTATAGTTCAAATCTTTAATCACTGCTTGGAACAACAGTACTTACTCGCTATCCTATTAAAATATATATCATACACAGATTTATACACAATTTCTAAATAATTCATTAATCTTTGCATTTAAATAATCCCGACTACTCAGAAAAATCTACAATATCACATATATAGATCATCTCCTTGTATATAAGGAGACACGTTTAATTATGCCATTGTGAACTACAACAATATGACGACTTTTTTTTCAGAAAAATAAAACAATTATGGATAAAAAAGAATGGTAAAGAAATAAAAGTTAATACCGTATTTTTCTTCAATTTTAGTCATTGTTCAGCTTGCGTTTCTCCAACGCTTACTTGTTGTTGTTGTTGTTGTTGTAGTACTTGAATGACGTCAGATATTGTCACAAATCTATTTTTAGAAACGTTCTCAATTAGAACATTCGATGAACGCTACTGTTCATATCATGTTCCACTTTTTAATGTTTTAATTATCAAAGCACCATTACTTGTTAAATTGCGTAAATGTAAACCCAACTGACAATATATTGACCAAAAAACTTACCCAAGTAGTCAAAAAATCAAATTCTTTCATGTTGTCTAGTCAGAAGGACTACCATTGAACACTGACGTTCACATGATAAGTGTTCAACCCGTAAATAGAACGCCTTTACTGAACACAGGCATTCAAAATATAAACGCGCAATGTTCCAAAATTGAACAAGTGTGAACGCGTCCGGTGTTCTCCTCATTTACAGTGTATGTATCTGATATAAATAATAAACACAAAAAATATTGTTTGAAAATTTTCCTAATATTTGCGGGAAATCACTGACCCGCGAATTGCGTAGCTCATCTACACAAACGCTATCACTTTAATCTTTAAGGTACAAACCTGTTTCAACCAACATTAAAACAGATAAGGTCCTGTATCGGAAATGATGAAGGGGGTTTATTAATTTATTATCTCTCAATAATAGATGCTTGTTGATGACGAATCTCATTTTGATTATATTTTAATTGAATATTCGGCCAAATTAACCAAATAAGTAGAAAAAGCTTTGTAAACGATAAACGCTTTTTTTCAAACCGACTGAATTCCTTATAAACACTTATATTATGACACTTTCCAACTTTAATATTGATGTGTTTTATCATGATAACCTTGCTTTTTGATGAGGGATCACACATAAACTTGGTCAGTAGAATTTCTGCGGACGTACATAATGGCTTTTTTAATCATAGAAAAGTCAGGGCGCCAAAGCCCCCGCTTTTCAAAACTAGGTACGTTGTAATGCGCGTAGCCAGTAGTTTCACTGATTTCTTGTGTGTCCAGGGTGAGTGAGATAAATAAGCTATCATTGGGTTGGATAGAGGATAGAGAAATTCAAACGCTAAGGCTCGTTCCCGATGGAAAATGAGAAAATAAATAAGTTTCTCTGAAAGTGATTTTTCCTTTTTAATATATCTTAAAATAACAATGTTTATCTTTAAAACTTCATTAAATGCCGTTTTATTGTTAAAATAACATTTCAATAACATTAAAATTTTTGGCCGTCAGGCCGCTGGGCCGCCAACTTCACAAAAATGACAAAATAAAAAAATTCTCTTAAAGTGATTTATTCTTTTTATATATCCTTTAAATAACAATTATTATCTTTAAAACTTCATTAAATGCCGTTTTATTGTTAAAATAACATTTCCAGCACACTAAAATTTTTGGCTGCCAGGCCGCCAGGCCGCTGGGCCGCCAACTTCACAAAAATGACAAAATAAAAAAAATCTCTGAAAGTGTTTTTTTCTTTTTATATATCCTTTAAATAACAATTATTATCTTTAAAACGTCACTAAATGCCGTTTGATTGTAAAATTAACATTTCCAGCACACTAAAATTTTTGGCTGCCAGGCCGCCAGGCCGCTGGGCCGCCAATTTCACAAAAATGACAAAATAAAAAAAATATCTGAAAGTGATTTTTTCTTTTTATATATCCTTTAAATAACAATAATTATCTTTAAAACTTCATTAAATGCCGTTTTATTGTAAAATAAACATTTCCATCACACTAAAATTTTTGGCTGCCAGGCCGCTGGGCCGCCAACTTCACAAAAATGACAAAATAAAAAAATTCTCTGAAAGTGATTTTTTTCTTTTTATATATCCTTAAATAACAATAATAATCTTTAAAACTTCATTAAATGCCGTTTTATTGTTAGAATAATATTTCTGTAACATTAATTTTTTTGGCCGCCAGGCCGCTGGGCCGCCAACTTCACAAAAATGACAAAATAAAAAAATTCTCTGAAAGTGATTTTTTCGTTTTATATATCCTTTGAATAACAATGTTTATCTTTTCAAACTTCATTAAATGCCGTTTATTGTTAAAATAACATTTCTACCACATTAAAATTTTCGGCCGCCAGGCCGCTGGGCCGCCAACTTCACAAAAATGACAAAATAAAAAAAATTCTCTGAAAGTGATTTTTTCTTTTTATATATCCTTTAAATAACAATAATTATCTTTAAAACTTCATCAAATGCCGTTTTATTGTTAAAATAACATTTCTTTTTTAATTTTAACATTAATTTTTTTGGCCGCCAGGCCGCCAACTTCACGCCGCCAGGCCGCTAGGCCGCCAACTTCACGCCGCCAGGCCGCTGGGCCGCCAACTTTACGCCGCCAGGCCGCCAGGCCGCTGGGCCGCCAACTTCACACATCTCTGCTACCATCATAATAACGGAAACTAAGCTATACATTACAATATTTGTTTCTGTTCGTCAAATTTTGACGACTTAAGGTGTCCTAATAGATTTTTTGCTCTTTTCCCCTTTCTACGCTAAAAGTCTCCCTGCAAATTGAAATGAATACGTAACCCACACCCGAAGATGTTTCTACAAAACATTTTTGGGGAAATAAATTAAGTATTTCTGTTCATCCAAATTGTATATTAAAGGGACTATCCGCCAGTTCGTCTTTGCGTTGTTCGATATTCTAACATGCTATTTTTTCTACTTTTCTATTATAATACTTTGTACACAATCATGCTTAATGGTACGACACGAATTTTCTTGAATTAAGAATGATATGACAACATCTAAATTTAAACAACATCTTAAATCTTAATTCATACTATCAATTTTACGTGAATTTGTTTTTCAGGATCTTTGTCTCATGTAATGTACAATTTATTTCTCAATTTACAGTGGACATTGTGTATTTTCCTACTTGTGTTATGGCTGTTAACAAATATAACTCATAATACGATGTTGATATAAAAGCAAACATTATAATTATATTGTCTTCATAATTATGTAATAATGCTGGCATGAAGACCGTAAATGCCAATGTTACGACAGAGGTCGCATATTGTTGCCGTGAATAAAGGTTTCTCCCTCGGTACCTATGTAAATATCACCCTACTGAAGTCAACCGTTAGCGATTCATAAACCCACCATTACCGGAGAATAAAGAAAAAACCGATCCATATTAAGAATGTACAAGTTAAATGTTGATGCTGCACATCTTAGACGCCGCCAAATGATGTGAACAGTCAATCAGCATTGAAAATCGTTCTCTATTACAGTTGAATATCCGAAGCACAAATCAATTTTTTCTCCATGTTCTTGGTATGTGCTCGTTGTTTAATAATAAAGTTACATATATTTGTGAAAAGGTAGAACATAATGCATGAATTCACAAAATAATGCCAGGTCTTAAATGTTTGTCTGTTGCGACAAAGACTGAAACGTCTGATCGAATCAAAATAAATTGGTTAAAAAATAAAATTGAAATGATTGGTATACTTAAAATAAATTCAAGACAATATGTGCCGAGAATATACCCATTTAAATATTGGTATGAATTGCATAATGTTCGAATGATGTTGAGGACAAACTGTTCTGCAGTGATGTCCCCTTACAGGCCGTAGCGTAACCGGTTTGCTGTACGTTCTTAACGGTTGAGTGAGAACCGCCTCTCTGATAGTGGGCGTGATCTAGGTTTTTTAACTTGTAATTTAATGATTCGACAAGTGATATTGATCAAAGTTGTCCTGGTTTCCTTCTACCCCGTCAACGAAGACTAAATGCTAGCATATGGAGCATAATATCAAATTTAATATGACAATTTAATATGACAGTTTAAGGCGGAGCCGAACTTCAACAGAGGCGAAGCAAATGAAGTAAGTGACACTGCCTCAGTTTTCACCTCTCTCAACGGTTAAGTTTTAGAACGATCGACTATAGACTGGCTCATTGGCACGTTATTTATTATGTAGATAAAATTAGATAATGATAAAAAAGAATATGATATTCAAACATGGCACTATCACTTCAGTTAAACGTTTATTCTAATCCCTTAAAGCTCTGTGACATAATGTACATCATAAAAGTTATTTTTATTAGAAAATTTAAAAACAGTGTGATTTGTTAAAACAAAAAAATACACAAAATCAAGTCTAAAACTTCCCCCATTGCTGTATGGACAAATGCATACCTACTAGACGCCGCTTGCAAGCGGCGTCTAATAAATACGCGTGTTTGTTACACGTAAAGAAGGCAAACCATTTTTGAAGGTGCATTTGTATTCGTTATCACATTAACAGTACACATTTACATAAGATAGAAAACTGTTATTGTCCTCTCAGATATATATGTACAAAAATGGCGTGCACTCTTACTTTGATAATATATCATTTCCGTGTGTGTGTATATATATATATATATACATGTATATCCATATCGTTACCCTCTTCAAACGGTACCCTCTCTGCACATACACAGGTTATTCCTTGCTAAAAACAACCCAGCGATGGATAACTATCAAGCTAATGTTCCTTTTACTGACACAAGGAGGTATGTCATGTGGAAAATATGTATACCACAGAACACTAGAATGTATTATTTTCGAGTGTTTATTGTAGTGTGTCCATTTTCAATTATTGCAACCTCACAATAAGCTACATAAAATCGACATGTCTTGTCTCGCCCATCACCTCGACATTATTGGCGTCCGCGCCGAAGCGCGACGCCCCTTATGGAATGAAAAAGGGCATTTGCAACTTCTCGGGCGTTTTCGTCTGTCATAATAGCCGATCTGAGGAAAAATGAAATGTCACGATATTTATAATGAATAGCGAACTGGAGAATTTCGCAATGCAAACATATTCAAATGAAATTATCTTATCCGTCAATTAATTGCGCTCTTCGGGTTTTTTCATTAATCATGTGGGTTATTATGTATGTTACTGCTGTACCTGTAAATCGAATGATGACCTTAACATTGTGAAAGTCCGAAAATCTATTTATAGAAGTAGTTCTAGTTTAACGAAACGGTCATTCGTGTTGCGCTATGTAACACCGCACTTTGGGGTCAAACGCACTTTGGGGTCCGACCCCAAAGTGCGTTACGTACTTTGGGGTCCAACCCCAAAGTGCGTTACGCACTTTGGTGTCAAAGTTTGACCCCAAAGTGCGTTACACAGGTACATATGCATTTTTTGACATCAGACAAACGACTGCACTTTGGGGTCATAAAATTCAATCAATAAGAACGAATTATAGTGATATTCTAAAATAATATCTTGTAGTTGATGCCAATCAGTGTCCTTATCGATTTATTCCAATAAATGATATGTAAATAGAAAAAAAACTGTCAACGAAATATTTCTAAATAAAACCATGCAAATAAACTTCAAGCATAATACATAATACATGTGAGAATTTATGTTAATTAGAATTGCTTCGTGTTATATCATAGTGGGCATATAGACAATAAAATATAAGTCATTTGTATTTTTTATTTCTCTTGGATATGTCTCTTTAAAAATATTTTTGGTTAAAATCATCAGCAAATGGTGTATTTTTTAGATTTTTTTATTTACAAGATAAAGATGTAGAGGCCAGAGCACATCGTTTTTATTTTAATTTAAATGTCACTTAAGCACTACAGTGTTTAGTTGTCCTTTTCAATATCACACTAAATTCCATTTTCAACTTGTTTGCTTCTAACAATTGTATAGAATATCCTTAAAGTATTGTAGACAAAGTAAGTATCCGCTGGTTTATTACGTGTATAATGTGTACTCCCTAATCGCCTGTCCGTAAAGGCCTCAACAGACGGTAGGATTTTAAAGTACAACAGCAATTAAAACTAAGATGTACAGACAAATCTTAATGTGTGAAGGCTACTATTTCTTGATTTCGGAAACCTTAAGTCTAGATTTAAGGGATAGGACATCTTGAAAATCTTTTTCGTACAGATTTTTACAGACCTCCCACAATGACAAGTAACAGATAACCAAATAATCTGCTGATAATGGGTGTAATGAATGAAATTCCAGAGCAATTAGAGCCAAAATGTAAACATAGTAGTAAGATGGGGTAAAAATGATGTTGAAAAACTCTTCAGGAGACCCAAAGTTGTGGTATGTTCGAATCCCAAATTGTTCCGAAAATGATTATGTCACGGTATTGAACTGTTCTCTAATTAGGGGAGGGGAGGTAGTTTGTAGGAGGCCGGAAAGCTTAGTCAGTAGAGCCACAGTACGGTATTCCAGGGGTTCCAGGTTTGAGTCTTGGTCAGGCTTCACATTAATTTTTTTTTAATGGAGGTGTTTCAATCATTACTCATTGCGAAAAAAGTATTTAGTGAGAAAAGTATGTAAAGGATCAATGTAAAGGGATCCAAATTTTTAGGGAAACCTCAGATTATTCCTACAGTGTAGAATTACCGTCTGAATGCAAGTGTTGTATTGCTTTGAAAATTGTAAATCTTATCTCCAATTAGTGCTGTACAACTAAATCCTACCGTCTGTTGAGGCCTTAAGTCAGCACGGGTGAAGCAGAATTTTTTACGAATTGTTGTATCATAGAAACTGTCTTTTCCATAGGTCTCTCCGGTTTTCCTTTTTCATAACTTTAAATGTCGCTTTTATTTTGGTTAACAGGTCTAGCAGTAGTACACTATAAATCCTATTCGCTGTGGTAACTGTGATGGGTAGTATGAGTGGAATATTCATTTGCCGAATATTGTGACATTTTAACAAAAGAAACTTTCGTCTGCAATTTTAACATGAGTTGTTATGGGTTTATTGATAGGAATGTAAACACTCAGGTGGGTCAGACTTGGTTTTTGAAGTAATTCATTAAAATAGTAGATTGAGCTCCCAATAACGCAATTAACAGACTTTGGTCATTTTGACTACTATTTTTTATGTTCGAAAGAAAATACCACATGAACTTGAAATTCCAACAAATAACCAATATTAATGATAATATCCAAAAATACCCTCTTTATAATATAAATAAACTTATACCATATAGGAGCGTATATTTTGGATATTATAGACCTGTACATGTATATTTATCGTTAATATTGATAGAATTTCAAGTTCCTGTGGAAAAAAAACATTCAATATTCTAATCTCTAGCATGTCTACTAAAGTTCATGATGAACAATGTTTTGTCTGCCCAATTATAAATGATATACAATTCTGGTAAAAACCAATTAACCATTCAAAAGTTTAAAAGAATATCTGGTCATCAGATGTCTACTAGTTCATCTTCACTTGCTGCATTTCTTGCTTGGACGCCCTTTAATGCTTTGCATCAATACTTTTCTTGTTGAAATGAACCAGTGGCTTGATTATATATGCATCATACATATTACATATTTAAAAAAAATGCCACAAAACAACAATTTCTCACCAAAATTAGGTGTTAGGCCACGTGTTAACATGTAAAATCTAGATTTTGGGTAATTCCAAGGTTTTTCGTCATTTTTGTTAATCTTTTCCCTCATATAGACGTGTTTTAACGGCTTTCTTTTTGCCCCCCCCCCCCCCTTGAGACCTCAAACAGTGAAAAAATGCTTTATTTAGACCCCAAACACGATTTTTCGTTTGAGAAATGTTGTTAAACAAGAAAAATATTACATACATTCGTATGTAATATAGGTACGATTGCATACTACTTTTTGTTGTAATGTAAAATGAACAAACATGTCATAAGATATTTTATATCTTTAAACATTTTCATGGAATGTAATTAATGTATCACCATATTAAAGTTGCATGCCTTCAGATGAGAAAAATGATTTCAAGGAAATCAAAATATGAAAAGAAAATTCACGGTCAATTGACTGCTTTGAAGCATAATCACAAAATAAAATTACAGGAAATTAAAAACCTTTTTAATACACTTAAGGTAGAATTTCATTGTAAATCATAGTCAAAGATTTGAGATATGATTATTTATTCATATTAACCTCATTAATGGTTATATATTGATAAAAAAAACCCGAAAGACACAGTTTGTAAATATTTATTACAATGATATATGAAAAAGGTATACGCGCCGAGGTTAGCTATAATTAAAATTCCCGCGATAAGTCGCGGTGGTGCTTGGGATAATCACTTGATACTGTAAATGGCAGCCATTTTACGATACGAATCCTCGAAAACTTTATTCTGCCGAAAAGATATGAAAAAATACTTGCAATTCAAAGTTTGCTGGCTACATAAAGATTATCGATTTACTCTTTGCACACTTTTTTCTGCCTGAGTATAATAATATTGACGTGTTTTCATTGGCTTAAACCATCACTTTACCAATACACATGTAGGTGTGAACTAATTTCATGTTCATTAGAATTATTCCGTTAATAGACATATAATAATCTTATTTACAAATGAATTGATAAAACAACAATCCCAGAAGCATTTAAGATAATAACAATCATTGGAAAAAAATAAATGCATATAAATTGTAAATTTGTGTATGACAACTCAACCCCCTAAGCAAAACATTATAGACTCAACCAAAACAAGCGCCTGCTTCTTCACCTAACTATGTAGTTGCATGACCATGATTAGCAATTTAGCGAACCAAATCTAAGAGATAAACCTATTGTAAAAATAATACTATGACCACAGCAGATTTCGTACAGAAAAGTGACCACTTTTTCGGCGCGACCCCCCCCCCCATTAAAATGATACATCAGGGGGTTGCCAGAAGGGGGATGTGCCCCCTTCTGTTTGTGGGGTTTGAAGGCGGGCGCTAGTTCCCCTCATCGCCAAGAAAATTTTGGGCATGTGACAGGCTAAAACTGGCCTCAGGTCGATCTTAAGGTGACATGTAACCAACGCTGAAAAGCCTTTTATTCTATCTCATTGCATTGAGAAGTTGCAGCACTTTGAAATCAGTTTTGATGGAAATAGCAATGCAAAATAGTGATTTTTGGCAATTTTGAGACGTCCCACCGTTGCCATGGTGACAGGAAATTTAAGATTGAGCATGTTGTGGTTCAGTCAACATATGTGCCAAGTTTCATCAGTATTGAAGCATTTTTCATAGTTTTATAGCAGTTGGAACTTGTAACAGGAGGCTTTTCAATGAAAACGGCCATTTTTCACAATATGCTCATGGGGTAAAAGTTTAAGTAGTAGAAATAAGCCGAAAACTGTCAAATATGTAAAATATTGAATTTCATAAGGCGCGTAGCGCCGAAGGGAATTGGATATTTTACTTATTGGTCAGTTTGAGGTCAGTTTTTTTACTACTTATACTAACAAAAATTATATTATCTATCAAAAATTAGAAATATTGTATTTTTTTAGCCAAGTAGTCTCTTGATTGATGAGAATGTCCGTAGCATAAAATTTTCGTGTTTTGGAATATGACCAATTATGTACATGAACACAATGATATACACAAATATACCAGTTACACAAAATTGTTGACGTACACGCATACAGTATACATCAATTTACATTGGGGAGTTTTACAAAAAATAGTAAAAAAAAAAATTAATTTGTGTATCTCGGATATTTTGAATGATTGACTGGGACGATTTCGGACTTTTAAGAAGGATTTATACTGACCATGGCATCTATTAATGTTACAATGATATATTTATGTTATTTCATTATATATTTTTGTAATTAACTACAACTGTAATAGGATATAAAACGTTCTGTATCAGGGTCATTGGTGTGAATTTTAGATATTTACGCAACAAAATGATATTTTTTTGATATTTTTGAATCGATATTTGTCATACCATAGAAGTCTCGAATCATTTCTATAATATATATAAGTTAAACATATATGTAGTCAAATATAACCGCTTTTGTTTTGAATAGATGGATTTATTTACTCTATCACATTTATTTGAAAAGCTGACCATTTCACTTATTTGAAAAGATGACGTTTCTGAAACATTACGTACATACAATGAAGCAAATCATGTATGATTGTCAACTAAATGTATTAAAAAAACAGACAATATAAAAGAAATTAAACAATCTCATTAAAATCATATCCTAACTGACGCTCCGCTACCTTTCGCTATAGTGAAACCGAAAACCAGTTGGAGATAACAATTATTGTTCTTTAAGTGGAATTCTGTAAAATGCGTGGTGGCCGAAGGAAAGGTGAGAACTTTTGATAGAAGTTACATTTTACTTAATCTTTTATATTTTTTTTATTGGATACTTTTCCACAAGTCCTGTGGTCATACAAGCTTCTTTCATTACACGACACGCTGTGTACGGTCAAACGCACTTTGGGGTCCGACCCCAAAGTGCGTTACGTACGTTGGGGTCTAACGCCAAAGTGCGTTACGCACTTTGGGATCCAAAACTGACCCCAAAGTGAGTTACACGGGTATTTTTAACATCAGACAAACGACCGCACTTTGGGGTCATAAAAGTTCAGTCAATAACAATGAATTTGCATGATGTTAAAAAGTCAAAGCCTATGGTGAACAAAAATCAAGGCATCAAAAGACGAATTGCATAAAATCGGATAACAATAGCAGAGTATAGTTGATTTTATTTTGTTAAATCTAACGGGTAAAATTGATTTTATCCTTATATTCAATTATGTATCTCAAAGTTATAATGTGCCCTGTAACACCGCACTTTGGGGTCAAACGCACTTTGGGGTCCGACCCCAAAGTGCGTTAAACTTCGCACCGCACTTTGGGGTCCAACGCACTTTGGGGTCAAAATCGAGAAATTGACCCCAAAGTGCGTTAATATGCTACATATCAACGCACTTTGGGTTCAAGAGGTCTAAAGGTGTCATCTGAGTTCTGCTTAAATACTGAGTACTGACTTATTTTCAATCTGCGACATTGTAATATTTGAGGTGGAGTTCAAGATGGCGGTCAATACTTTATGGTGCTTAAGTGATAAAAGTTTCATTAATTTTACCACTTGAAATATCTAAAAATTGTGTTCATATAACAAAGTTACGGTGGCATAAAAGTGACATTTGCATTTTATTGTTTTTAGTTTTGTATACATGATTTATTTTAGTTTTGCATACATATTTTTTTTAATTTTTGCATACATATTTTTTTAGTTTTGCATTCGTATTTTATTTTTGTTTTTCATACATATTTTAGCCCATCAAAACAGCCTTCAAATCTCATAACAGCCCATAGTTGAACAGTGGTTTGGTCACATTTCGGTTCATTTTTGAAATCGGCCAATCGTTTTCGGCCGGGCAAGTCTGGTTTCGGCCGACCTTTTTCGGCCCATTTTTTATATTATATCTATTTGATATAATTATTGTTTTTTATTATTATATACTATTATATTAGTGTCTCTTTGGAAAGGGCCCGGCTGTTGATTGGTGATCAGTTATTATTCCATGAAAATGCACCACTCAACCCCACCCCCTGAGAATTGAGAATTATGAAACTTAGGTCAATTCTTTAGCACATCCAGATAATGTGCAGAACATATATGCCATGTCCGCTCCTTATCTCCGAAACCTCATGTAAAATTTTAAGGCACCTTGTGACAAATGTTAACCACATCGAGACCATATGCAGAACCTTTCTTTGGGTTACCGCGGAGCCCCATTTTAAATATGTTGGGAATGAAATAAAATGCAGTTAATATTTTTTCCAAAGAACTATATACTCTATTGCAATGTTCCGGTGAAACATCAAGTTTTTTGATCGGACTATAAATAGTGATTTTTACAAGTACATTATTAAGCTTATCAACAAACTTAAGGGTTTTTGTAAGCTCCGTAACAACTGTTCGCCAAAGGCTTCTTACGATACTTCTTTAGAAAGAGCATACATGAATTTTATAATGTTAAAATAATGGTATGTAAGATGCTTGTTACTTGAATAAAGTAGCGATAAATGTGAAATTATTTGTCATAAAAGAAGTCAAAACACTGTAGGATTTGACTTCCATATAAAATACTTATTCACTATAACTGTACTCATCGTTGCCAAAAAGCAACAGATGAAAAAGATGGTTCAAGTAATTGGCCAGTGTGTATTTTTGGATAATATAGAGGAACATCAAAATAAAAAAACTTTTAAGAAAAACAAATTAAAGCATAATGGGCCTTTAAAACGGCTCTTTCAACATATTATCAGGCACATTTTTACTGAAATGTCTTACTAAGATTTCCCAGAATTTATACCTTTGTCTGTGCTAAGACTATATTTTTTTTATAAAATGTGTAAATAACAAACGGGAAAATAATGCATTTAGCTAAAAACAATGGAGTTAATGAAATGTGTGCATTCTTTTAAAACAAATGGAAAATTTGAGAAAAAATATTTTAAAAATTTGATACAAATTCTTTATTTAGTGATTTATTTGGTGAAAGTTCTTCACTTACTAAACAAGACCATTTAAATCCCTATTGATTCTACTATAACTCAGGGCACATGTTTGTGTCTATTTAATACCTTGATTTTTTGTTTACCATTGGCTTTGACTACAATATATTATTTAAAACATAATGAACATTAATTTTCTATTACCCCAAAGTGCAGTCGTTTGCCTGATGTTAAAAAATGCATATGTACCTGTTTAACGCACTTTGGGGTCGAAAATTGACCCCAAAGTGCGTAACGCACTCTGGGGTTGGACCTCAAAGTACGTAACGCACTTTGGGGTCGAACCCAAAAGTGCGTTTGACCCCAAAGTGCGGTGTTACAGTGCCCTGAATTTAAGTAGAAATAATAGAAACAAAGGGGATTTTAAATGATCTTGTTCAGTATTAAGTGAAGAACTTTCATCAAATAAAGAATTTGCATCAACCTATGATATTGGGCAATCTTAATAAAAGGGGTGTCTGGTGATATATAAAAATGGCCATTAATTTAGCTTATCTAAATGTGACATGTAAGAAACCTGACTTGGTGTAGATTCGGCCTTAAGCAGTAGTCAGTACACAGTAGTACTCAAAAATATCAATTACTTTTTAAGTAGTCACAACGGTGGCACAAAGGTGACATGTGTGTGTGTGTTATTTATCTCGTGCGCACGAGATACTATGTTGTGGCCACGAGTTACTTAGTCGTGGCCACGATATAATTAAGTCGTTTGAACGGGATACTATGTCGTGGCCATGAGTTACTTAGTCGTGGCCACGAGTAACTTAGTCGTGGCCACGACTTACTACGTCGTGGGAACGAGATACTATGTCGTGGCCACGAGTTACTAAGTCAGATTTCACCATTTATATTAATTTTCCTCATCAACTAGACATGTGATATAGTACAAGCATGCCCCTACTTCACCTGCCTGTAAAAGTGCCATTTATACAAGTTATACAAGTTATTGGTCAATAATTTTACATTTAGCGTCAATGTGGAATGAATTCGATATTATTAGGTGTCATCTACTGATCAGGTGCAATAATCTTTCTAGGTTATATAAACCATGGCTTATTCCTTCTAAATTATTTATCAGACAAGGATTTTTACATGAAGTGTCATGGTTACCTTGACCCTTGACCTCAAACATCCTTATAGGCTATCCACTGTCCATGGGCAATGTTCCTACCAAATAAAACAAGAAAAGCATTGATGAAAAGCATTAAAGGGGGTCCTAGCAAGAAATGCAGCACGTGATGATGAATTAGTAGACATCTGATGACCAGATATTCTTATAAACTTTTCAATGGTTAATTGGTTTAAACCTTTTCAATGGTTAATTGGTTTAAACCTGTATTGTTATCCTTTATGAATGGGTGGATAAAAGACATTGTTCATCATGAACTTTGGTAGGTATGCTAGAGATTTGAATATTAATTTTTTTTCCACAGGAACTTTAATTCTATCAATGTTAACGATAATATACAAAATATACAGGTCTATAATATCCAAAATATACCGCCCATATGGTATGAGTTTATTTATACTGTATATGGGTATTTTTGGATATTATCATTAATATTGCTTATTTGATAGAATTTCAAGTTCATGTGGTATTTTCTTTGGAACATACAACATATTAGTCAAAATGAACAAAGTCTGTTGGAGGTCAAACTACTATTTTAATGACCTAGTCACGACTTAATTATCTCGTGGCCATGACCTAGTAACTCGTGGCCACGACATAGTATCTCGTGGCCACGACATAGTATCTCGTTCCCACGACTTAATTATTTCGTGGCCACGACTTAGTTATTCGTGGCCACGACATAGTATCTCGTGGCCACGACATAGTATCTCGTGCCCACGACTTAATTATTTCGTGGTCACGACTTAGTAACTCGTGGCCACGACATAGTATCTCGTTCTCACGTCTTAACTATCTCGTGGCCACGACATAGTATCTCGTTCTCACGTCTTAACTATCTCGTGTCCACGACATAGTATCTCGTGCGCACGAGATACTGTATTCCTAGAAAAGATTTCGCGCATTTTAAGTTAGCAGTTTTCGCGGTAGGCATGATTCCGCGAATCTTTATAGCCGCGAATATGTCACTTATAACAAATCCGCGAACATTTCTAGCTTCAACCAAATATAACATAAAAAGTGCAGAATATTTATTATAATCTACTTACACAAAACAACATTCAGTATAAACACATGTAGAAATGTGTAAAGAATTTTGTATGTATGTTATTGATACTAGTTTTCACGCTGAAAAAGAAAATATCAATTATTAGTAATTAACATGCTTATTGACGTTATTTGCTAGTCATGGCGTTGACAAACGCATTTACAGTTTGCGAACATTGAATGACTTGGATTTCATTTGCGTGGAGTAGGTGTAATCCTTTGTTAAAAGTACAATAGCGATCAAGTGCTACATTGATAAACAGAACAGAACAGAACAGAACATTTATTTTATTAGATTTGTACCATAAGTACATCATCGTAACATATTTACAAAATTAATACATTTACATGTAATATAATACAGTCACATGATAAACCAGTGTTTATAATTATCAAATCGCAATAACACATACATTACATTTACACATTTACATTTAATAAAATTACAAATACATAATATAATCATGATACTTTAAGCATACAATTTCATCGTTTTTTATTCTAAGAGGATGGACTTAAACATGTGTAGCAGATGCTCTTAAAGTCATAGCACGTTTAATATAAATAGCTAAATTTTTAAGAATTGTTTCTTTTATCATTTTTTAATAGTTCTACAAATTTAAACATGCTTGGGTTTTACATAATAATACTTTTTTATATATTTTTTTCCTTAAATCAATATAACATGGGCAAATCAAAATAAAATGATACTCGTCCTCAAATGTCGTGCTTATTACAGTATAACAATAACGTTGATTTCTATCGATTCTTTGTGTACTGTAATCGACCCGTTTGAATTTTTAAAGAATGTAAGGATAACCTTAATTTTGTTAAATAACATCTTAAATTGCAAGGCAAAATATCCAAGTATTTTCGTACTCAAAATTACTTTTGACATGATTATGATGACTTCTAAACAGGACTGTTTTCTTTATTTACATGCCACCCTTGAACAAAATTATCGATAATCCGTTGTTTAAAACATAATATTTAAAAGTCTTTTCACAAACAGTTTCAGGCGAATCCCACCATTGCAAAACCATAATCATATAATAATTTTTTCACATTTGACAGCCAGTTTTTCTTTCCCAATAAACAATCATCATATGCAATTCTATACGGCATGCTGTAATATTATATTATCTGTTTTAGTCAGTTTTAAACCAATATTTAATGATTTTTACATATTCATAATATAAAGTGGATATCGTGCAAGGGTTCACCATTCATATACAGCCGTTGAACATGTCGTCGTTTTAACCTTTAATAATATTTACAAAAAATTTGAGGGATGAATTTCTTTCAATTTCCTTAGATTTACTGAAATCCCCATATTTCTGATGCATAATTCAAAATAGAACCAACAAATGAATCAAATAATTTGACAAATAATTTTTGCCTTTAATCTTGTATTTGTGACAATTAATAAGCTAACAAATTTAAGGCTTTCAATGCTTTTACCAACTAAATGCTTCTTGATTTAGAACAAAACTACCTGTATAATTAAAAATTGTACCCAAATAGTTAAAATTATCCAAAATTTTCAAGTCTTATACCATTGTAAAAAAATTCTTTTAGCGTCATTACTTAATAAACCACCAGGCCCTCCTAAATACAACAAAATTTGTTTTATCGTTTTTTACTTCTAGACTCCAAGTTTCACAATAAGTACAAAAAAAGCTTTAATGATTGATTTACCTCATCTGGCGATTCACCCAGAATAATCATATCATCAGCAAAAACAGCAAAATAAAGTATAATGTTATCAATGGTTAAGACCAGAGTCTGTAATTCTGTTGTAGATATAACTCTAAGTCTTCTACAAACAGAGAAAATAATATGGGCGAAATTACCTCCCCTTGCCT